>NC_056737.1:1125843500-1126143500 GCF_019279795.1 Protopterus annectens
TTTTTTGGGGGTTTCCCTTTTTCCCCCAAAAACCCCCCTTTTTTTTTTGGGGTTTTGGTTCCCAAGGGAAAATTTTGGTTTTTTAAAAAACCCCCCCCCTTTTTTCCTTTTTTTTTTAAAAGGGTTTTTTTTTTTTCCCCCCCCCCCCCCAAAAATTTTTTTGGGGAAACCCCCCTTTTTTTTTTTATTTTAAAAATTTTTTTTTTAAAATTTTTTTTCCCAGGGAAAACCCCCCAAAAATTTTTTTTTTTTTCCCCCCCCCCCTTTTTTTTTAAAAAAAGGGGAAACCCCAAAAACCAAAATTTTTTTCTTTTGGCTTTTTTTTTTTTTTGGAAAATTTTTTTTAAAAATTTTTTTTATTAAACCTTTTAAAAAAAATTTTTTTTTGGTTTTAAAAAGAAAAAAAAACCCCCCCCCTTTTTTTCCCCCCCCAAAAAATTTTCCCCCCAAATTTTTTTTGGAAAAAAATTTTTAAAAATTTAAGGTTTTTTAAAATTTTTTTAAAAAAAATTTTTTTGGGAAAAAAGGGAAAATTTTTTTTTTTTTTTTTTTTTTTTTGCTTTTTTCCCTTTTTTTTTTCCCCTTTTTTTTAAAAAAAGGATTTTTTTTTTTTTTAAAAAATTTTTTCAAAAAAAAAAAAAAATTTTTTTAAAAGGGGGCCCAAAAAACCAAAAACCCCCGGGGGGGTTTTTTTTTTTTAAATTTAATTAAAAAAAAAAAAGTTTTTTTTAAAAAAAAAAAGGGATAAAAAATTTTTTTAAAATTTAAAGGTTTTTTTTTTTTTTTGGGTTTTTCCCCCCCCGGGGGGGGAAAAAAATTTGCTAAATTCTAATTATACCTCTACCCTTAGCAGAATAATTATTTTTTGAATTCAGATAACCACCATGATCCTCCCCTCTAGCATCATTGTATTTCACGCAGAAGTGAATCCCACTGCCATGTGTTTTATTATTTACTATAATAACATAACGTAAATGCAGGACTAGATGTTAACATTGTTATTTGTCACTATACCCATCACACTGATTAACAGCCAGCTACAAAGTGGCTTTTTATTTACTTAGAGTAAACAGCACGAATCACAGTACAAATTCAAACTCGGTATGTACCACAGTTCCAGCCACTGTCATTGAATGTGATCTGTTCATGTGCTCTTGGATTATTGTCTTTGTTGTAATTTACTTGTTTTTTTTCTATAGTAAATTGAAAAGTATATGTTACTTGTTACGTATAACTTAAATCTGACAAGACTGAAAATGCTCATTTTTTGTTTTTACTCAATAAACTGAATTAAACAAGCAATACCAGCTTGAATCCTGTTTTCTTGTTGGTAAGAGCGCAAGATGATCTACACCTCATTTCTGTACAACTAGTTTTCCCCTTTTTTGGTTTACTAATAGTAGTAGTTAAATATTTTAAGGTAGTACTTCCAATGTTTGTTATATGACTAAGCTAATCACAGAGGAAATAAAAGAATAAATATTTTTTCTTTATGTATATTGTCTTCCTTTCCTTTTTTCCTCTGGCTTCTTTGTTTCTTTTTCATCTGCTGTTTCCTTTTCTGCCATTAATTTTTTTGTCTTCTATATTCTGTATGTCTTTGTTAATATATTTGTATAATTGCAGCTATAGAAGGATATCCATTAATCAGATCATGAGCGTACAGGGTGATCCGCTGTGGCGACCCCTAACCGGGAAAAGCCTAAAGAGAGAGAGTGAGCGAGCTCCATGTGTAGGGCAATGGTTAAATTACATTACAGACCCAGCAAATAACATGCTCATTTCAGTGATCAATATGCATTTGTAGATCATGGCAAATGTAGGTAGGTCAAGTATTACCAAGAACTTTAAAAGGATGTTAGAGCAGATTTATAAAAAGCATGCAGTGATGGATGTCATACAAGAAGGAGAGAAACAGAAAGATGACAGTGAAAGAATAGTTCTCTTTCCTGTCCAAAAGCATTCAATGTGATGTGAATATTTCTCTGGATAGCAGTGGAGAAGAGAATTTATTTTATTTATTTTACATTTGTTAACCGGGATAGTCTGACTGGATACATATCCATTTTCAACTGAGGCCCGGGGAGAAAAGCTCCAAGATAATAATAACACATTGAACATTTAGTAAATGCTAGTTTCAAGCAGATTACAGTCATAAGCAATACCAGCATTTAGCACATATTGTACTAACTTATTATAAAATACTTTACAAAACATAACATTATTTAAGTTAAACTTACATAACATTACATTCAGGTTTAAGACACACTGAGCAGCAGTTAGACAATTGGACCTTCCTGAAATGGAGTGGTAGAAAAAAGTTAGATGTAGTTGAAGGTAAGGCACCTAAGAAATAGAGAGGTCACTTGGGGTTAGTGCAAGGACATAACCAATGAGTTTTGAAGTATTTCTTAAGTTTATTTTTGAGTTGAGTTAGTGAGGGTTCTAGGGTCAAGTCAGCTAGGAGTCTGTTCTATATTTTTCCAATAGAGTTGGCAAACAGAGAGTCCCCAGCTGAGTAGTTGGATTTGTATGTTTGAACTAGGAGTCTAGTGGATGATCGCAATGGCCAGGTGCTGATGTAGGGGCTGATAATATTTTTTAGTGCAGGTGTATTTTCTGGTTGGTAAAGGACTTTATGTGCCACTATTGGCTGGTTGAACTGCAGTAGGCTTGGCAGTTCAAGCCATCCTAGGCGATTTAGGTTGTGACAGTGGTGTGTCCAGTAGGCTGTGCCAGTAGCAAATCTGGCAATGTGGTTATAGCAGGATGATAGTTTATTAAGATCTGTTTTGTTTAAGTTGGAGAATGGAGGTGAGGCGTAGAGAAGAGTTGATAGCAGATCAGAACGGGCAATTGCAGTTCTAGCAAGTGGGGTAAGAAAAGCTTTGATTCTGTAAAGAGAGCCAAGTTTATTAATGGTTTTGATAGTTTGATTGATATGCGCATAAAACTTCAGGTTATTGTCAACTATGACACCCAGTAGTTTAGTTTGGGCTTCTGGGGAAATGATAGTGCCTTAGTAGCAGTTATGTTAAAGGATGTCAGGGGGTCCTGCATGTGGGGGAGAGGAGCAACTTAGTTTTGTTGGGGTTTAGGATTAGATGTTAATTGGAGAGCTATTTTTCCACTGTATTGAAGGTGTTTTGGGTTAATGTGAATAAAGTAGCTGGTGAGGTGTCAGAACAAATCAAGGTGGAGTCATCCGCATATTGAATGCAGGTAGCATCTGGGATGACTGAATGAAGGTCATTGATAAAGATGCAGAAAAGAAGGGGTCCTAGTATCGAGCCCTGGGGGACTCCTAATGATGGGTAGGAGACATGATAGCTTGTCCTGCCATAGGACTGCCTGTTGCCTGCTTGCAGGTAGGTTTGAAACCATTGGAGTGCATGGTTGTTTAAGGATAAGGCCTTCAAGGTATTTCTAAGCATTTTGTGGTCAACCATGTCAAAAGCTTTGGATAGATCTAGAAAGAGTGCTGAGGATAGTTTGTTGTTATTGTGGTTGTGGTTAATGACGTTAGAGAAAGAGAGGAGGGCAGAAGTAGTGCTGTGGTGTGGCTTAAAGCCATGCTGAAAGTTGGACAACAGTTTGTTCTGTGTGAGGTAGTGCATGAGCTGTATGTGTACACACTTCTCCATAATTTTAGCTAGAGGTGACAGAATAGCTATGGGTCTAAAGTTTGACAGTTCATTGGAACTGCATCCTTTATGGAGAAGTATGACATGGGAGATTTTCCATATAGAGGGTACAGTAGCTTCAGATATAGCTCTGTTGATCAAGATTGAGATGAAGTATGCTATGGTGTCAGCAGCCTTTTGCAGATAGTCTGCTGGGAGGAGGTCGGCTGCCAGGGTGGTGGGTCTTATTGTCTTAAGTTGAGTAGGAACAGGTTGGAAGGTACAGTATGTTTAGAAAAACTTCCCAAAAACGAGGGCAAACCAGTAAATGAAGTGACAACACAACACACAACACCATTGCCCTCAGAAACACACCAACCAAGCAAGCGTAGGAAGACCTTTATTTCCACCGACTAAGCGCTTTCACCAAAGTTGGCTTCTTCAGAGTCAGTGTTTTACAAAAAACATACACATTTTATACTCTTCAGACATAATGACATCATAAAACTGCTCCAATTAATCAATTAATCAACATTGCACAGTACCAATGATAAAACAATTCCTAAAACATGCTTAAAAATTCTCACAACAGTTCTACTTATCTAATGAGAATGAAATATGTAAAATACAAACAATAATATATTATAAAATAAAATAATTATTCAAAGTAAACCCATTCAATGTGTATAATACATATAACTTTTTAACCATAATATAAGCATACCTTTTTGTTAATCCAGCTAAACATTTTTTAAAAAAACTTTGTATAATATATTTCATTTAATTTATTTTATTTTATACATTGATCTTTGTTGTATTTTATTTTATTTTGTTTTATTTCATTTTGTCTTGTTTTGTACTATTGTTAAATTATATAATACTAGCCTTGAGTTTCAAAACAGGTTTTATAGAAATGTAATCATTAATGCCAGGGTGTCTAGTGGCATTTAATCTCAACTGCCACATAGTTTCTATGTTCTAGCAATACTCTATCTATAATGAAGAACACAAACTAAATTCCACAATTGATGCTGTGAATGTAAAGCATTGCATGAGTTCTTTGTTTTTATAGCTCTTAAATGTTCCACCATCCTATCCAAACTAACCGACAGTGGTCATACCTATGTAGAATGCTTCACAGGTTACACACAAGGCCACGTAGACTATATTCTTTGTGTTACAATTACATTTTCCAGGGCAAGGTAAAGAATACCCCCACCCTTTAACACACACGTAAGACCCTTCTGCTATGTACCTGCAGCTTCTACAATGACCACACTTGGACATCCTGGATGCTCTACCTTTTTCCTCACTTTGCTATGGTATGCTTATATTATGGTTAAAAAGTTATATGTATTATACACATTGAATATATATATATATATATATATATATATATATATATATATATTAGATAAGTAGAACTGTTGTGAGAATTTTTAAGCATGTTTTAGGAATTGTTTTATCATTGGTACTGTGCAATGTTGATTAATTGATTAATTGGAGCAGTTTATTGATTTATGTGATGATGTCATTATGTCTGAAGAGTATAAAATGTGTATGTTTTTTGTAAAACACTGACTCTGAAGAAGCCAACTTTGGTGAAAGCGCTTAGTCGGTGGAATAAAGGAATTTCTTCCAAGGCTTGGTTGGTTGCTGGTGTTTCTAAGGTACAGTATGTTTAGCTACATTAGAATTAGAGCCATTGGGAGAGAGTTGGCTGGCTAGAGACTGGATAGTCTCTGTGAAGAAGCTGTTGAAGTTATTAGCAATGTCTACTGGGGATTTTTGTTAGGAAGCTGAGGGGGGTGGAGTAGCATTTTGGCCTGGGTGGAGTAGTTTGTTTATTCCTGCCCAGAACTTTTGAGGTTTGTTTTGGTGCTTTTGCAGTAGATGGTACCAGTGGTACTTTTTGTCTAAGGTTATGGATTTTTTGGTGTCATTCCTTAGCTGTCTGAATCTTAGTTGATCAAGTGGGGCTTTTGTTTTACGGTAGGTGGCCCATGCTTTGTTTCTGAGTGAAATTTTGGTTTTGGTATCTTTAGAAAGCCATGGTGCAATATTAACTTTGGTTCTCTTAGAGCGGCTGGGAACATGGGAGTTAAGAATAGCAAGGAATTTGGTGTTAAAGTATGCTACTGCTTCATCTAGGGGGGAGACTTTTTAGTACTGACCTAAAATGTCTGGGGAATGGTTTGTAAGATGGGTAAAAGCTATGTATCAAAATCTGGAGTTAGTCTTGGTTAATGAGAGAATGTTAGGCATAATAAAAATGGAAAGAAGGACAATACAGGGATGCTTTCTGCCCCCAGAACTATTTATTATAGTCATAGAAGAACTAAGAAGGGAACTCAGGAGAGAGCTACAGGGGCTAGAACAGAGAAAGGGATCCAGATTATACTTCAGGTTGCATACAAATTACTATATTAATGTTAAAAGATATAGTAAAGTTAGTCAAACTTAAGTGCTTGAATAGTTTGACAAAACAGCAGGGGCAAAATGCAATACAAAACAAGTCTGGTTGGTGTAGGTGTAGAGATGGGGAAAGAGAATATAGAGGAGATCAGAAGAGTCATCTTCCTAGAGTATTTAGGGCTATACATGAAGAAACAAAGAAAAACATGGAATGGACCAAAGGTAGAGTGAAAGAGGTAATGGAAGTAAGAGGACTTGTATACTGCTTGGGACAGATAAATACAGTGGTGATAGGCCTGGTGATAATGTACATATTGAGGAATCTACCAACATACTCAGGCAGTAGGAATATGCTGGGAGCGAGAGAGAACAAGAAATAGATTGGGTAGGAAATGAAGAAGAGAAAATAATAGCATGAGAAAGACTCACAGCAACCAGGAGAAGAGGAGGACTGGAGTTTCTACCCTGTTCCACAGATGCCCTTAAATTGGAGAATCAGCCAGAGTAAAAAGAAATTTGAGAGTGAGAAAAAGTAACAGTGGACAGAACAAGTAGAGGGGATGGTGGGATTATATTTGGCAGTAAAACAGAATGGCCATGAGCAGATAGGGTTACATGTGATGGAGTACAACAGAAATGAGGCCACTGTGTGGAAAGAAAGGATGGAGAACAATAATAGCTAGAGCACACACAGAAGGATGGTAAGAACATGCAGTGTGGAGAAAGAGAAACAATTTGAAGTTATGGAGGGGCTGGCAGAGCAGTACAAAATTCTGAAAGATGAAGGAAGAGGCAGAAATGGGCACCCTGAAACAAAGGGAGTCATTTGAAAAAGAGAGAGAATGATATACTATTGCCTGAGGGGCTCAAGAGATAGTAATCTTCTCTTCCATGGAAAAGGGCTGGTTTAATGGGGCAACTCACTGTCCTTTGCAGATCCTTTGAAAGTGTGGATCATGCCATTCAATAGAACAAATTAAACAGGCTAGGATTTGGGACAAACACACTCATCTGGATCAGAAACTGTCTGTCTTACACAACGTTCATAGTACAGTTAGGCAGTCTTTGTACAGACAAGCAAAAACTTCTGCACTGTCCATTTCCAGTAATCTTCATTTGAATAAAATGAAAGCCAAGAATGGAATGTCAAAACTTCTTTGTTAAATAAGGGCTTATGTCGCTATTCAGTAAAAGATTTCTTTAGACTAAATAATGTATTAATTCATAAATTTACATATACTAAAATACAAGCCACATGTACAAACTTAATGTATTAAAACATCTGATGTGATGTTGTCCTATCTCATTTTCATCGGATGCTCGAGGTCTTCCACTAGCTTGTGGCTAAAAAACCCTATCCAATCATGCACTAGGAGAGCTCCCCAGATCTTGTTTGCCACTAAAGGGAAAGAAAGCCCTCTAACTAAAAATGGGCTCGTAATTATCGGTTTGAAATCCAGGATAGGGGAAAAAAGGCCTTGCGAAGAAACGACAGCCAACAGCAGTGAAAAAACTCAGGGGGAAAACACTAACTAAACAACAGGTTAACTCAGTAAATATTAAAGAATTAAACAGTAAGAAATAGCTAAGAATTGTTTAACAATATCAAGAAGAAAATGTCTACTTAGCCAGAGCCAGTAGGAGAGCACCCAATCTTGTTAGTCCCACAAGGCTACTTCGCTAAAGTTAGAGAATAGCCTTTAGAATCTCCTCTAAGTATTTTTTCTTGTTCTATTTACTAAATAGACATATCTTAGCCCATTTAAATTAGAGGGCTTTTTTCCTTGTCTTGGTGTTTTGTCTTTCTGATTGTTTCTTAAAAAAAAAAAAAATAGTAGTATACTTTTTATACATATAGTGTGGTGTTGTTTGTTGCTTTCCTTTCTGGTTGCTGACTTGTAATATGGCTTCAAAGGATTCTAAGGAAGCTAAACCCTCTGGGTTTAAGAAATGCATTAAATGCAGAACAAAAATGTCCATTAATGATGGCATACCATTTGTATATACTGTCTCGGAGAAGTTCACTTGCAAGAGTCTTGTGCCAATTGTCACTCTTTTAGTCATAGACTGTTGTTAGAAAGGAAAAACAAGCTGATGTAATGGGATCCTATCTCGCCTACATTCATAACTGATGGGTTCGGAGCCGATCCATCGGCTCCGACTCGGCCAACTAGTATACTAGAATGAAGTCTCTTATTGGCTGGGCTACCCTCTATCCCAGGATGCACCACCTCTGCTTCCCCAGATCTCGTTTGCCGCTTTATCAAGCTAGACGTGGTCTCGACTTGGCTGGAGCTAAGTGTATTTTCTTCTTTTTTCTGGTCTTTTGACCTGGGGTTTCCTCATAAATTCAATCAACAGCTGTTTTAACAGCTATTCTTAAGTTTGTGTATTGTTATTGGCATTTTTGTTATCTGTTGGTACTTCGGCAAGGCCGTTTTTAGAGGGCCTTTGCCCTTCTTAGTGGAGTGAGTGTGTTGTCTGTTTTATTCCTTTTTCTTCTTCGGGTAAAGCCTCCTTGTGAGGTAAATCTTGTGTTCAGAGGGCTCGCGCCCTATTCTCGCGCTTTAAAGTTTTTGGTGAAGTACTGCTTTTTGTGTGGCAGTTAGATTGTTCCATTTTTCCAGTTGGTGAAAATGTCTAAAGAGCAGAAATCTGGTTTTAAAAAGTGCACTAAGTGCAATTATAAAATGTCTATCACGGATAGTCATGCCATTTGCGTTTATTGTTTAGGACCAAAGCATTTGCAAGAGACATGTAGTGTCTGCCATGCCTTTTCCGCTAGGGTTCTTCAAGAACGCAAAAATAAATTAATCCTGAAGGGCCTTGTTAAGCCCTCCTTTGAGGAAGCTTTGGCTTCATCTTCTGCTACTGCTTCTAAAAGAAAGGTCGCCGGTTTCACCAGTCCGTCGGAGCCGACTACTAAAGCATAGGCCGACTTCTTCTTCCTCGGCTCCACTGACTTCGGAGCCGAGGTCGGCGGTCTGCCTCAATGCCTCTTTCCTCGGCTCCATTAGTTTCGAGCCGCAGGTTGGAGCATCGAGAGAATCACCTCCCTCGGTTCCATTGGTCTCGAGCCGATGGAGGTGTGCAGCTCAGACTCTTCCCCTCGGCTCGAAAGCTCCTTCGGCCGATCCTTATTCATACTGTGGATCCGCGCCAATAGTGTTGGAGCCCTTTGAGCCGGTCCCCTACCTTGTCTGAGTCGAGAGAGAAGTCTCGGCCTTTCTATTTCCTCTAGATCCTCCAAATTATCTGATTGGATTTGAATAGAGTTATTCAGAGGCTTTTCCAGTCTCTGGTTTAGAAATGGTCTCGGCTCTAGCCATCGGCCCGAGCCAATCCCCCGAAGCTTCGATTCCTCCTCCAACTTCCTCGGAGCCGTTGGAGTCGGTGATGGTGGAGCAAGGCGGAGCCGTACAGTCGGAACCGAGACCCCTTCGGAGTTTATCGGTTCCGACCATTGTTCCTACCCTGTCCTTGGGTTCGGGGTTCGGTACTGGGACTTCCTCAGCCTGGGCCGAGGGGAACATCTTGGAGCTAGGTGCCTCGGTGCCTAGTCTTCCCCTCGGAGCATCGGCTGCGGGGATTCCTAGTGCCGTCGTGGTCTCTCGGCCAGTGACCTCCATGGAGTCTGGAGGTCCTGCCTTTGAGGCCATGAGGAGCGCGCTGGCCATGTCCTTGCCGGCTCAGCAGGTTTCCATCTCACCGTCCCTGGTCCTAGAGACTGGTGCTTCTGGCGTACTGCAGTCCCATGACAGTGGGGCCCCAGGGCCTGAGGATACCCCCGTGGGGGGCTCCCTTCTTCCGGGGGGTCCGTCCGAAACCGCTTCGGATGAGCCTCCATGGAAGAAACTGTGCAAGAGGAAGCACGTGGACTCCCAAGATGAGTCTATCACATCTGATACTGACCTCGATGATGCGGAGGGGTCCCCAAAATCATCTTCGGATGATGTCTCTTTCTCGGATATCCTTGAGATTCTGAGACAGAGAGGAGATTGGCAGGCCAAAACCCCTTCCGCTGAGGAGTCAGTCTTCCTCAAGGCCTTCGGGGCCCAGCCCTCCGCCTCCTGGGTGTCTCCGCCCTTCGATGAGTTACTTGATTTAATTTCTCGAAGGGCTTGGGAACACCCTGACTCTGTGGAACCGGTGCCTGCAAGACCCAACAAATTCCTTTCAGCTCCCCCTCAAAAGGAATTTTTAACGAAAGGAGTTCCTGTAGATGCGATGGTGGTGGCATCTGCCACACAGCAGGACTTGGCAGAGGCTTCAACGTCTATCCACCCTCCTAATAAGGATTCCAGGAGCATGGATAGGTATGGGAAGCATACCCTTTCTTCAGCGGCCTTTACCTTACGGTCGCTGAATTACCTGTGTCATTTTACTAGGCTCCAAAGGGACCTCCTTAAAGAGCTAGGTGAGTCCCTCACAGGTAATCTACCTGAGATGTTAGCCCACACTGTTGGCGCCCAGATGACTACCTTATCATCCATTGTGAACTCATCCATGAGGCTCATCTCGTATGCGGCCGAGGGGGCGAGTAGAGCAGCGGAACAGGCGTGGCCCTTAGGAGACACGCCTGGTTACGCTTGTGTTCGGAGGCCTTCAAGTCTTCCTTCGCCGACGCCCCTTTTGATGGGTCCTCTTTGTTTGGACCCAAGGTGAAGGACACACTGACTCGGTGCGAGCAGGAGGGCAAGACCTTGACTGCCGTTGGGGCCCATTTTTCCGCTCCCTCTAGGCCTTACCCCAAGGCCCAGAGAGGAGGGAAAATGTGGTTCAGGAAAACTCAGAGGTCTTTCCCTACTCCACCCAGTGATCCCCCCTCTAGAGGCAGGGGGGGGGAATTCGGGAAGATGCCGTCCCAGAGGTGGCATAGGCCTCCGTAACTCTGGAGACCGCGATTCCTTTCGTGGTTCCTCCTACGCTCACCGTCCCTGAGTTGGTGCCCGACTGTGCAGCTCCGGAGCCAGTCGGGGGTCGTTTTGCGGAACACCCACAAGCTTGGGAAGCTATTACCAGCGACCAGTGGGTGCTCCGGATTATTACCGGAGGCTATCTCATTCCCTTCATCAAGCCCCCCCTTCCCTTCAGGGAAATCCTGGACGTGCCACCCAGTCAGCGGGATCAAGCAGCAATAGAGGTTTCAAAGCTGCTAGAAAAAGGAGTCATCCAGCCTGTCCCCGCCGATCAGATCGGATCAGGAACTTACTCAAGACTATTTTTGGTGCCAAAAAAGACAGGGGACTTCAGGCCCATTTTGGACCTCAGTTCATTGAATCGCTTTGTGAAAAAGTCCAAATTCCGAATGGTCACTCTTCAGTCCATTCTCCCACTATTGGAGAAGGATGTCTGGATGTGCTCCATAGATCTCAAGGACGCTTACTATCACATTCTGATAAGTCAAGAGTCCAGGAGTCATTTACGCTGCCGCCTGGGAGACAGTCCTTTCCAGTTTGAGCACTGCCCTTTGGTCTCACCACAGCCCCCAGGGTGTTCACCAAGTGTCTGGCAGTGGTGACTGCTCACCTGAGAAGTCTAGGATTCCAAGTGTTTCCATATCTAGACGACTGGCTCCTTACTGCCACCTCCAAGCATCTACTAATTCAGTCACTCATGGCCACAGTCAGCTTGGGCGTTCCTAGGAATCACTTTCAACTGGGAAAAATCTGTGCTACAGCCATCTCAGCGTATTACCTTTATAGGCAGAGTTAGACACAAGAAGGATGCGCCTTCTTACCGGCAGCAAGGATTCAGGTTTTGCAGAATCAAGTTCGATCCTGCCTCCCCCTATCAAGAGCTCCGGCCAATCTGATTCTGCAGGTATTGGGGTCGATGGCATCAACTATTCTCCTAGTCCCCTTAGCCAGACTGCACATGCAGGTGCTGCAATGGCTACTTTCAGTTCAATGGTCCTATCAGGAACTTCCCTTGAACCACTTGGTTATGATTACGGAAAGTTGCCGTCGAGATCTGCGTTGGTGGCTCCTCCGATCCAATCTCAACCAGGGGCGACCTTTTATCCTTCATTCCCCCGTTGCCACTGTGACCACGGACACCTCCCAGGTAGGGTGGGGGGGTCATTATCTGGACAGGTCTGTCCAAGGCACATGGCAACCCCAGGAAGCGCATTTACACATCAATATCCTGGAAATGAGAGCGGTGCTACTGGTACTACAAGCTCTCCATCACGCTCTCCCACAAGGTCTGATTGCTATCCTATCTGACAACATGTCGGTAGTTTGGTATATAAACAAGCAAGGCGGGACCAGGTCGTACCCACTGTGCAGAGAAGCCATGAGACTTTGGCACTGTATGTAGCTACCAACCGCTTCTAATGGCAATGCACATCCCGGGGAAATCCAATGTGATTGCGGACAGACTAAGCAGGACTATCCTGTTACCCCACGAGTGGTCCCTCAACCAAAGAGTGGCTGCGAAAATCTTCGCCAACTGGGGTCTCCTTGCTGCGATTTGTTTGCCAGCCCCCACAATGCGAAGTGCAGAGAGTTCTTCACTCTGACTCCCTCTCAGGGACAGATTCCCAGGGATGCTCTAACCCACATTTGGCCCCCCAGTCTCCTTTATGCCTTCCCCCCGGTTCCCCTCCTGCCGAGGGTGATACAGAAGGCAATTTACCTGGAGAGCGACATGATTTTGATTGCCCCGCACTGGCCTCGTCAGGTTTGGTTCCCCTTCCTTCGGAGGTATGTGGTGGAAGGTCCATGGTTTCTTTACCCGGTGCCAGACCTGTTGACTCATCAGTCAGGACAGTCTCACCCATCTCTCAGGCCCTTGAGGTTGGCTGCTTGGTTACTCCACTTCCATCCTTAGTCAGGGACAGTTCCCTCTCTCCGGAGGTTATCCACATTTTGTCCTCTTCTCACAAACCTTCCACTGTCAAACTGTATTCCAGCAAATGGAAGAGGTTTGCCCTTTGGGCACAGCGACGAGGTATAGACCCTCTTACTGCCCCAGTACCGGAGGTCTTAAATTTCTTGGCCTCTCTTTTTCAGTTGGGCTCTTCAGTTTCCACGATTAAGGTTCAGCTAGCGGCCATCTCTAATTTTCATGTTTCTTTGAACCTTCATTAATGGCAAACAAGCTTTGCAAGGCTTTCCTTAAAGGAGCGTGGCTCCTTAGGCCCCGATATCTCATCCTGTGCCCCTTGGGACCTAAATATGGTCCTGGCTGCCTTAACTGCCCGCCTTTGAACCAGCCGCTACCTGTGATATGAAATTCCTGTCTTGGAAGACCGCTTTTAGTGGCCATAACTTCGCCAAGCGGGTTTCAGAGCTCCAGGCTCTTTGTTCTAATCCTCCCTATTTGATTTTTCACAAAGATAGAGTGTCCCTTAAATTAAAACCCTCTTTTTTACCAAAGGTAGCATCTTCTTTCTGCATTCAACAGTCCCTAGAGCTCCTGTATTTTTCCCAAATTCTCCAATAACGCAGAATATATCTTTCATCAGTTGGATGTCCATAGACAACTGCATTTTTATTTGAACAGGACTACTCAGACGCGGAAGTCAAATCAACTGTTTGTGTCCTTTGCAGTAAACAGGTTGGGTCAACCAGTGGCTAAAACCTCCATAGCCAAATGGATTAAAGATTGCATCTGTTTCATTTATTCGCAGGCTGACAAAGAGCTTCCTTCCAGTCAGGGCTCATTCTACCAGGGCAATGGCTACTTCTGTAGCATTCCACTCCAAATTATCAATAGATGATATTTGTGCTGCGGCTACCTGGACTTCTCCGCACACTTTCATTTTCTCATTACAAAATAGATGTGGTTTCTCGAGGCAGGGCTTCCTTTGGTTCCACAGTTCTCAGGAGTGTTTTCCAATGAGCCACCCGGGATTTAGGTGCTAGGGACGCTGTCCCATCAGTTATGAATGTAGGCGAGATAGGATCCCATTACATCTTTTAGTTATGTACTTACCATAACTTCGGATGTATGGGATCCATCTCGCCTACATTCATTTGTACCCACCCTCCTTTCCCCCTTCCATTCAGATCTAGAAGAAATGTTGGTCCATTTGGAGATCTTCTCTTGAAGAACGTTAATTGGTTGGAGTAACTGGTATTTTCTGTGTTTGCATGTAAGTATGAAAGCGAACAAACAAAATCTGGGGAAGCAGAGGTGGTGCATCCTGGGATAGAGGGTAGCCCAGCCAATAAGAGACTTCGTTCTAGTATACTAGTTGGCCAAGTCGAACCCATCAGTTATGAATGTAGGCGAGATGGATCCCATACATCCGAAGTTATGGTAAGTACATAACTAAAAGATACCTAGAGACCGGATAAAGACCCCTTTTTCTGAAGTGATAGGAGACGGTCAGGATCCTTCAAAATTGGGCAAATCCCCTTCTTCTAAGTCTGACAAGTCAAGGAAATGATC
The DNA here is from genome assembly GCF_019279795.1 of Protopterus annectens. Taxonomy (NCBI): domain Eukaryota; kingdom Metazoa; phylum Chordata; order Ceratodontiformes; family Protopteridae; genus Protopterus; species Protopterus annectens. The sequence goes on from NC_056737.1 coordinate 1,125,857,939, forward strand.
CTCATCATCAAGCGCTCAGTCAGAGCCATCAAAAAAATTACCTAAAGGTTCAGCTCTGGATCGGAAGGCTGTTGGGCCCAAGAAGCCTGCTACCTTAGCTCCTTCAGTGTCAGTGCCGATGGAATTTCATTTGTGGAGCCGGTCCCTGGAATTGGAACCGGTATCTCCCACTTTGAGGTCTCCTTTGCCACAATCCTCTAAATCTTCCACCCCCTCGACTCGATCCTCCAGGAGCCTGTCCAATGATGATGTGGATTGTGTGGTGCAGAGGCTGTTAAGGACACTGGTTTTCGCCAGAGGGCTGTTGGATCCAACCCAGAGGGTATCAGAACTGACCAAGCCTACTCTTTTACTATCGATTCCTTCTCCGATCCAATCTTGGACCTCAGAGCCAGAATGTCCAGAACTGATCATAATGGAACTTTCGGAGCCGAGACTTATCAGAGGATCTCCGGGTCTAACTACTGCTCCGACGTCCTCAGTTCCATCCGAACTCAAGGAGTCTAGGAGCCGATGCTCTCCAATCAGGTCCGGGAAGGAGAGTCAAATCAGACAGTTGTCAAATCCGAACTTGCCTCTCGGGGTGTTGGCTCAAGTGAGCTCAGCTTCTATCTCAGAGTCTGAGGCAACCCCCTTTGTTCCGGGGATTCTCTCTGGTTCTTTGAAGCCAGGAGTTTCCTTGGATCAAAGTCAGGGGGGCTTTTGCGGTGATAAAGAGAGTGCTGTCTCCACAGACAGGTCCACTATCGGGTTGGGACATTCTTCCCCCAAAGGCACCAATGTCCATCTCGCACCACTGCAGCCACAGAAATGCGGAGACCCTAGGTCTTAGGATGCCCCATTGGGTGACCCCCTCTCTTCTGAAACATGTCCAGAATACCCTTTTCAAGAGGTCCCTCAGATGAGGCTATGCAAGAGGAAGCATTTAGACTCCCCAAAGGAGTCCATCACATCTGATACAGACCTTGATGATTCGGAAGGGTCCCCACAGTTGCCCTCTGAGGATGTCTCCTTTGTGGACATCCTGGAAATACAGAGAGGCATCTGGAAGTCCATCAACCCTTCTGAGGAGGAGTTTGTATACTTGAAGGCCTTTGGGTCTCAGCCTTCCACCACTTGGGTGTCTCCGCCTTTCGATGAACTAATGGACTTAGTTTGTCGAAAGGCATGGGAGTCTCCAGATTCAGTGGAACCTGTTCCTTGGTGGCCAAACAAATTTATCACATTGCTCAGAGATAAAAATTTTTTAACCAAAGGTGTCCCAGTAGATGTTACGGTGGTGGCAGAAGCCACCAAACAGGAACTTTCAGAGACGTCCTCTTTTGTCCATCTGCTGAACAAAGAGTCTTGTACGATAGACAGATATGGAAAGCGCATCTTTTCTTCACTGACTTTTGTGCTTAGATCACTGAATTATCTGACTCATTTCACTAGACTTCAGCGAAATCTCCTGAAAGAGCTAGGAGATACCCTCCAAGGTTCAGTAGCTGAAGGGGTATCAGAGAAGGTTTCCTCTCAGCTCACCACCTTAAATTCAGTGGTCAACTCCTCCATGAGGCTCATTTCTTATGCACCAGATGGGTGAGCAGGGCAGTGGGTTCAGGACTTTCCCTAAGGAAACATTCTTGGATGCACTTGTGGGACTTTGCAGAGACCTTTAAATCTTCCTTTGTGAATGCCCCTTTCGATGGCTCGTCCTTGTTTGGGCCAAAAGTCAAAGACACACTAACCAGGTGGGAACAAGAAGGAAAGACTCTCTCTGCTGTAGGAGTCTGTTTTTCCCTACCTACCAGACCTTATCCAAAGGGTCAAAAAGGGGGAAAATGTGGTTTCGAAAATCCAGAGAGCTGTCCAGGACACACATGGTGATTCTTCCCCCGGGGGCAGAGGGAGAAGTACTAATGGAGGATGCCAATCATGCGGCAGAGGGGTTCCACAAAATCAGGATGACAGGGAATCATTCCTTGGTAAGCCCTTTCAGCGCTCTTGAAAGGAGGCCCACCTGTCCATCTCTGGAGGCAGGCGAGGACCGCTTATCTTTGTATCCAGAAGCCTGGCTAACCATAACAAAAGGCAAGTGGGTACAAATCATCGTATACTAAGGTTACTCCATACTATTTTTTTTTTTTTTTCCCCGTCCCAATCACAAAAAAACATCTCGGATGTTCCACCCAGTCAAAGGGAACAGGCAACTCTTGAAATACAAAAAGTTGCTAGACAAAAGAGTCATCCAGACAGTCCCCACAGACCAAATAGGATCCAGAACTTACTTCTTTGTAGTTCCAAAGAAAACGGGGGACTGAAGACCCATCCTGGATCTCAGCAAATTAAACAAATCAGTAATAAAGTCAAAGTTCAGGATGGTAGCACTGCAGTTAATACTCCCTTTTCTGGGACAAGACAATTGGATGTGCTCTATAGACCTCCAGGATGCATACTACCACATAAAAATGAACAGGCGAACCAGGAGTCATTTGCACTTTTGGCTGGGAGCCAGTCACTACCAGTTCCGAGCTCTGCCCTTTGGGCTTACTACAGGCCCCAGAGTGTTCACAAAGTGTATGGCAATAGTGGCTCCTAGGATTCCGAGAGTTTCCATACCTAGATGACTGGCTCTTAACCACCACCACCGAGCATCTACTGTCAAAAGCGAGAGACAGCACCTTGCATCTCTGCTCTCACGTAGGAGTCACAATAAACTATGAAAAATCTGCCTTGTTGCCATCTCAACGTATCATTTTTATAGGAGCAGATCTAGATACAACCAAAATGATGGCAAAACTTCCCTCCAAAAGGGTTCAAGTCCTATGAAGGCAGGTCGTAAACCTACTTTCCAAGAAAAACATACAAGCAAGAACAGCCTTGAAAGTATTGGGGACCATGGCAGCAGCAATAACCATGATTCCATTAGCACGTCTGCATATGAGAATTCTGCAGTGGGTACTGTTTACTCAGTGGTCCATGCAGGAATGTCTCACCAAATTGTGATAACAGAATCTTGCAAGAAAGACCTTCATTGGTGGCTCCACTCCAGTCATGTGACATTAGGCCTACACTTTCTTCCACAGCCATTAGCCACAGTGACCACAGATGCTTCCCAGATAAGGTGGGGGATGGCATTATTTGGGAAGGACAGTCCAAGGCACTTGGCAGGATCATGAGGCCCTTTTGCACATCAATGTCCTAGAGATGAGAGTCGTGCTTTAAACTTTGCAAGCATTCTGAGACTATTTTCTGCTAAGAACTATTGCATACAGACAGACAACATGTCAGTTGTCTGGTACATAAACAAACAAGGAGGAACCATGTCTTACCCCCTTTGTTGGGAGGCCCTGAAAGTATGGCAGTGGGCCACCTCCTCACAATGCTTTCTGATAGCAAGGCACATCCCGGGGAATCCAAAATGATAGTGGACAGACTCAACAGAGAGATTCTGATAACTCACAAGTGGTCCCTAAAACAAGAAGTAGCAGAAAAGATTTTCTGTAAATGGGGCCAGCCTTGCTGTGGCCTGTTTGCCAAATCCATGAATGCCATATGCAGCAACTACTTTGCCCTTATCCCCCTCCATTCTTTTGATAGCCATTACTTCTTCTAGAAGAGTTTCAGAGCTGCAAGCATTATCAATAAAGGCGCCTACATGCTCTTCCATAAAGACAGAGTATCCCTACAAACAAACCCATTCTTTCTACTTAAAGTATGCTCAGAATCTAACTTGAATCAATCCATAGAACTACCATTTTTTTTCCCCAGCTATGGCAACAAGGCAGAATATAAGCTACACCAACTGCATGTACATAGATAATTACGTTTCTGCTTACATAGGACAACGGACTTCAGAAAATCTGACCAATTATTTGTATCCTTTCAAAGAAAGGTGTTCCTGTGTCCAAAGTCACACGTTCGAAATGGCTGTCAGATTGTATTACCTTTTCACAATGTTTTAGTTGGAAAACTACTTTTTTAATACTTAACTCTTTTACTGACTGTTGCTGTCAATGTTACCCAGATTTCAGGCTTCTCTGCTTTACCATGGAACAGCTTACTGATTCCTCAGGTCTTCCTTCCTCTGGCCACAAAAAGCACAGATTACCATACAGTCTTTGCTCTTCAGCAAGCTATGAAATTGCCTCAGCCACAAATGAGTGACTCTGCTGTGACATTTTCTGGTTCCTCAGACCATTCATCTTTTTCCTTGGTTTCCTCTGGTGTAGTCCCTTCAGCCAGCATGGGCCAGAGATTAGACACACCCTCCTCAATTGTTGGGAGTGTCCTTGGTGGGCATGGAAGATCCACTTTTATTGGTTTCATCAGGAAAAGTGTAGAATGGCTCTCTGCCTAGCCAAACTGGGAGCATGTTCCCCAGGGTGATGTGATTGACAGGAATCAGTCTACCTCTATGGAAATTACTGTTAGAAAGAATCAGAAACTGAAGACCCTTGTCTTGCCCTGTCTCAGTTACTTTAGACAGGAATTATTTATTGGGCTTATCTCAGAGCTTAGGTTAGGCTCTTGACCCATCTCATACTAGTTTTACTGGCTAAAGAAAAAGGAGTTCTTCATTTCTGTAGATTCTCAGTATAATGATCAGGAAAATGATTTTGAAGGAATAACTTCTTTTTTTATCTCTTCAGGTGACCGATTCATATTCTGATGAGTCTCTCTTCTGATGATCTCTTGGAAAGAATTTTCTTCTTGTGAAACTATTATCTAGGATGAACCAATTGTTTCAGTGGAAATGTAATGCTATTCCAGTCTCTTTGAAAAAATTATTATTTATTGCAACTAGAATTTCCTCAACCCACTCTTGTTCCTTCTGTACTTCCTGCTTTGGAGGATGTTTTATTACAGCCTGCAACATGGCTGATACCCTGCAGTCCCTAAGAAGCCACCTAGGAAGTTTGTGAATCTTACAAATTATTTCCTAATCCCAGATCTGATCCTGTGCTGATTTCTTTGCCAAATCTCGCTGTTGATAAAAATGTGGTAAAAGCTAATCCTGCCCCTCTAGCAAGGATGGGACAGTCATTAATATATTTGGGGAATAAGTGTATACTTTTGCCATACTTATTTTTAGAATTCTTAATTGTCAAGATCACATGTTAAATTTTTTGTTTGCCCCCATTGATGGTATGAGGAACATTACAACCGCTTTTCCCTCTTCTGAGGAAACATCTTGAGTAAATTCACTTACTGTTTGTGTCTCAGGATACTAGGATTAATGGGCATCCATGAGTCTCATGATTCCGTATTCAAAGGTACCTAAAACCTGTATGGTCCCAACATCAACATTCCCTGACATTCCAGATTTCATTTTTCTGATTTGTAAAAAAGAGAACTGCTTTGGTGGAGAGACTAGTTTTATCTGCATTCAGTTCTCACATTTTCACTTCCAGGTCCAGCACCGTCTGTACATGTGGATGTCTCAGAATTTGCTTCGGGGAGCTCTGTCTGTGCGATTACAAGTGCAGGATCTTTGGAACAAAAGTGACAGACCAAAACACACAAACATAATGGAGATGTTGGCAGTGGTAACTGCTCTTACTTCCATATCATTTATTATTCCCTTGGCTGTTTCAGATGATTACAGACAACACATTGATGTAGCACATAAACAGGGAGATCCATATCTTACCCTACCTGTACATTAGCCATGGTTGCCTGAAGTACAGCAGTTTAGCACAATCACATGCTGTAAGCATCTTATATGCCACCACAGCTAAATGTTGTGATAGACAAGCTGAGCAGGACCAGAACAGATCCTCATCAATGGAAATTGAAGCAGGGGGTCTTCCGGGATTTGATCCAGCTATGGGGAGCATCTCATTTATTCTCCATTGAACAAATAGCAGAATTGTGCTCCATGATTCTTTGCAAACAGACATGGAAAACAGATGCATTTTTACTTTCTTGGACAGCAGTATTCATGTATGCCTTTCCACTTATATCCAGGTCATTTTGAAGATTCAGGAGGACTCTCCAAAGATCAGTATGGCGACTCCCTTCTGACCAAGAGGAATTACCATAAGCATCCTCACAGACTGGGCCTACTGACATAAATCAGGGGCTGTTTGATACACCCTAACTTGAAACAACTTCCACTAACTACCTGGATAGTATAGTTTTAATACTTTTAGGCACATCTTTTCTGAGAATGTGTAGCATGTGTAAATGGAGGAAAAGAAACCTGCTACTAGGAAATAATGTATTAATAAATGGAAAAGATTTTCTAGTAGTTGCCAAGATAAGAACAAGGACCTTTTCTAAGGCTAGTATCTTTCTGGTTCTGTACTCCTTTATCAGTGTTTCTTTCTCAACCATTTCAACCTATGGATCTCCTCTTTCAGTGCTTTCCGATGTCAAAATGTTTTTGAAAGGGATTCTTAGGTTTATGGCTATCTGCCCGAGGGCATTTATAAGCCTAGCCAGAGTGTGTCGGCTTTCGCCATCCCATTGATTAAATAACTGATCCTCTGTCAAGCAGAGCCAATAAAGTGATCCCAGGGGTGTATTTTCTGTTACCCATCCACTCGTCAAGGTTTCTCTTGAAGAGTGTTAGTGAGGGGCTCTGCCTGATGTAATTTGGAATTTTGTTCCAAAGCATGGGGAGTCTCTGTGACAGGAATCAATCCCCCCAGCATGTTCTATTTATTGTTGTGGCGAGGTTTAGCTCACTAGAGCGTGTGGCTCGCAGTGACTTGGATTTCTTTAGGTGGAGCATGTCCATCAATTCTGAGTTGGACATGGCTTTGTAAGTCAGGCAGAGATCACCTCTGAGTAAGCGATATGCCACTGAGTACAGCCGGAGTTTTTTCAGTCGGGCTGCATAGGACATATCTTTGAGACCAGTAATCCTCTTGGTGAGGTACTTTTGTGGTCTTTCCAGCTGTTGGAAGTGTCTTGTGAGGTACATCCCAAATGGGCATTGTACTCTATGATGGGTATAAGGAGTGATGAGTAGAGGGGCATTATAACCGCTTTATTTCTAGATGCGAACCCTTTAGTAATTAGATGGGCCACATAGAAGGATTTCTGAACTACTTTGGCAATATGATTGTCAAAGGAGAGATTACTATCTACCTGGGTCCCCAGATCTATTATTACCTCTTTTGTATTAAGGGGACTGCCACCTATGTGGTAATTTGTGGGTGTTTTGTTTTTCCCAAATGGGATGACTATGCATTTTTTGGCATTTAGCTTGAGGCCATGACTTTGACACCAGGTGTCTGTCTCAATAAGGCCCTTTTGGAGGATGTCTGTGTCAGCCGGAGAGTCAATTATGGCTCCCAGTTTGGAGTCATCGGCGAACTTGGTTAGCCATAGTCCTCCTGTGTTTGTCTGTACTTCTGAGAAGTATATGCCGAACAGTAGGGGTCCCAGGACCAAGCCTTGCGAGACACCACTTGTGACTGGTTTAGAGTCGGACCTGGAGCCCGCTATTCTTACCGTGTGAGTTCTGTCTGTAAGGCATTTGGCAACCCATCTCATGATGTAGGGGTTTATGTTCAGGCTGGTGAGTTTTTCTGTAATACCTGAGTGGGGAATGGTGTCGAAAGCCTTGGCGAGGTCAAGGTAGGCTGTGTGAACCACCTGTCCCTCATCTATGGCCTTGGTGACTGTCTCGAAGAAGTCAACCAGGTTTGATAGGCATGATCTGCCCTTAACAAAGCCAAACTGGGTCGGGTCAAGTCTTTGGAGGTTCCCAATGTCTTTGTTAATGAGTTCCATAATGATGTGCTCCATAGCCTTGCAGACCAGGCTAGTCAGAATTATGGGGCGATAATTACCAGGGTCAGTTGTGGCCCCTCCTTTGTAGAGAGGAATAACTGTTGCTGTGCACCATTCTATGGGCACGTAGCCTGTGGAGAGGCTGAGGCTGAACAGTGTGTTTAGGTGGGGGGTTAGTTCGTTCTGTAATTCGTGCAAGGCACAGCCTGGGACACCATCCGGTCCCATTGACTCTGTGTTTTTGGCTTTTGAAAGGGCTGTTTTCACCTGTGCGTCTGTGATTTTTGGGACACTACACTTTTCAGGTATTGTTGTGGGCCCTTTTGGAGGTGAGAGGGGGTGTGAAGTTTTCACTGAATCTATCTGCCAGGATGTTGGCAATATCAGTAGGTTCAGTATATTTTGTGTTATTTTGCACTAGTTCAGTGCATATCTGCGAGTTGCCACTTAGATTCTTAACATAGCTAAAGAAGTCTTTGTGGTTATCTTTTGAATCCTTGGCTATCTTTCTTTCGAAGTTAGCCTTGGATGATTTCATGAGGGACCTCAGTTTCTTACTGATACTGATCAAGGATGTCTTTCCTTCTTGGGATGTGCTTTTTTTCTGAACTAGTTTCCTCCTTCTATTGTATAGCCTGTTTACTGCAGGGGTCCACCAAACTGGTTTCCTTCTATTAGAGGAGTGAGTCTTGGTATTGCTAGGGATGGCACGATCCATGCATCCTTGTAGGTGCTCATAGAGTGCATTTGTAAAGGTTTCTCCATCTTGGGCAGCGTTATCCTTTAGCGTGGGCGCTGTGCATCTTACCACCTCTGTCTTAAGTAAGGTGAAGTTTGCTTTAGAAATGTTTTTTACTGTGGTTTCTTTAGTTGGGGGTGCTGGTGGGGTGTGGCCATCCAGAGTGATTAGTTTATGGTCTGATCTAACCAGTGATGGGTTGACCTCCGGTGTGGAACACCTGTCACCCATGTTGGTGATGACCAGGTCCAATATGTTTTCACCTCTGGTAGGGGAGTTTACCAGCTGATCCAGGGCGTTTGAGTTGATGAATTCCAAGAAGCGCTGGGCCTGGGAATTTGTACTCTGGTTCTTAGACATCTACCTGTAAAACAGGTAGCATCTCCTTGGAAGCTTAACTTTGTGTTGTAAAAATTAACTGTTACTCAGTTTTAACCAGCTCATCTGGCTGATTTGAGGTTCATAACATGGAAAACAGTTTCATTGATTGTTCTGACTGAAGAGTGCCTGAGTTGCATGATCTCATGGTGGGTCAGCCTTATCCCTTTTTCCACAAAGAATAGGTCTCCTTGAGAATTAATTCTTTTATGCCTAAAGTGGTGTCTGAGTTTACATTTAGTCAAGCGGTTCATTTCCATTTCTTCTTTCTAGAACCTAAAAATGAGGGAGAAAGGATTGTTCATACTCTGGATGTCCACAGGCAACTCATATTGTCTTTACATAACTAAAATCTTCAAAAACTCTGATTAGTTATTTATTTATTTTTTTTAAGTTAAGAAAAAATATCAGTCTGTGTTAAAGCAGTCTGTTTCCAAATAGTTGTCACATGCAGTCTGATCTGATGTTGTCAATTTTCTTTCGTTCCTCAACTTATGAATTCAGATCCAACTCGTCCATTCCTCCAGTTCATGGAGACCAACAAACTCTTGAGCTCCTTTCCTACCCACAGTGTATCTTGCCTAACTTCCCTCAGATCTCGTTTGCAGGTTTCATGACCAAATGTGGTTGGCTACTGGTCTCGAGCATTCTCTTTAAGGTAAGTGTATTTCTTTAAACATACTTTATCTTTAATCAGTTCCTTTAGCAAATGTATCTCTGTTTTCATAATTTAGTATTGCCTGTCAAGATTTTCTGCTATTCTTAGTCTAATTTTTTCCCTTTTTTATACTTATGAGTGTATTCTTGGGACCATTGTTGGTAGGCCTTTCCTACTCATCTATATCCCTAACCGTTAAGGCTGTTATACCTTTCTTTTTTTTTCTAAATAAAAAATGGAAAGGTCTGCTACCCTTTTTTTCTTTGCCATTTTCCTTTCTTTTTGGTAGTATTTAGATAGCTACAGTTTGAATATCTTGGTTTTTGTGTTTACATGATTGTTCAATTTTTTACTTGTGACCATGTCTGAAAAAGGATTTAAAAAATGTACAAAACGTGGGCACAAGATTCCATTTACTGATGCCCACTCTTTGTGTATACTGTTTGGGGGCTAAGCACTTAGAACAGGATTGTGACATATGCAGTGGGTTTAACCCAAGATCCTTAACAGAAAGGAGAATTAAATTAATATTGAAAGGTCTTTTGCCAACTAACTTTTCTCAGGCCATCACTGGAGTTCAGTCTCCAAAAGATAAATCTAATGACTCTTCAAAAAGGTCCAGGTCTTCGGATACTATGGTCCTGACTTTGTCTGAGCTGAAAAAAAAGAAAACAAAATCAGATCCGATATCTCCTGCAATCTGATCATCCTCGGATCTGATGAGTTATCTGGCTGGTCCTTCCTCTGATATGAAAAAATGTACTACAGATCTGAAGTCCCCCAGTCCAAAGTGTTTGCCTCAAACTGTGTATTCCCCTGCAGTGGATCCAGTACCATCCAGGGTGACCTTCTCGTTCATTGAGCTGCATTCTAAGCCCCCTTCTGTGGGGTCATCTCATTCCTCCAGAAGTCTCACAGCTCTTGGAGTGTGTGTGTGTGTGTGTGTGTGTGTGTGTGTGTGTGTGTGTGTGTGTGTGTGTGTGTGTGTGTGTGTGTGTGTGGGGTGGGGCGCTTGTGGACCAGAAACTTGTTTTCTCATCTCTGTTGGCTTCCTTCTGTCCAGACCAGTCAGCTTTTGATGTAAAGAGGGTTTTCTCAGCTCCGGCAGATCAAGTGGGTCCTTCCCCATTGGATCCACCCTCGACATTCCAGTTGAATTTGCACTGTCATCCTCAGTATTCTATGCCACTGGGACAGCCAGCCCATAGCTTTCAGACCACCCAGTCAGGTATTGTCATCTCTTCCGATACTTCTCCAAATCATCCTGTCAAAGAAGTCCCTGAGAAGAGGACATGCAAGAGGAGGTACTTGGACTCCCCACCAGGAGTCTGTCACTAAGGATAATGACTTTGATGAGGGAGAAGGGTCTCCCAAATCACCACCCGAAGACATGTCAATTGGAGACATCCTTGAGGTCCTAAGATAGAAGGGTGATTGGTCTGCCTAAACCCAACCTCTGAAGAGTCAGTATTTCTGAAAGCTTTCAAGACTGGCCCATCTACCTCCTGGGTCACTCCGCCCACTGATGAACTCATTGATTTGGTTTCATGGAACCTGATATAGTTGAGCCAATCCCCAAGAGACCAGACAGGATTCAGGCTCCACCAGTAGGAAGAGAGCAGTGGAATAAGGGAGTACCCACTTCAGAACACCAAATAAGAACATCCAAAAACCAGAGTCAGAAAATCTGACGACAGTTTTATTTAGTAAGTCTATTTGTCTAGCATGTCGATGTTATGCCTTTGCAGAGTACATAATGACAAAGAAACACAGCACTTAATATACTACCTCTAATTATCACATATTTAAATAAATTAAGTAACACAATTTGTTATATAAAAAACTTCCAATTACATTCAACATTAAGCCCTTTAGGAATCAATGTATCATACTTCAATATAGAAATTGATTCCTTATACAATAGTCTGTTTTTCACACTCATGTCATCAAATTATCCAACATCCATATTATAAGTCTTAAAGTGCATTGCAACAGGACTCTTAACTTTAGCCTTCTTTATGTCTCTCAGATGTTCCTGTATTCTTACTTTAAAAGCCTGTTTACTTTCTCTTATGTAAAATTTGTTACAAGGACATCTCAGGGCATATGTTATCCCTTCTGTATCACAACTATAGTTGCCTTGTGTTGTATATTTATTTTCATTTATTTTATTAAAACCTCTCACTATATACTTAAAACTGCAGCATTTACCACAGGGTATAGTACCTACACTATTTATATTAGTTGTAATTTCATCCGCAAGAGGTAAAAACCTCCCATGTACCAACACATCCCTGATATTCCTACACGTCTTATATGATATACCTGGTATTTTGTCTAACACATTATAAAAATCTCTATGTTGCACCAAAAAAATCCAATAAAATTTTGCCAGGTCTACTAATTCCCTACCGAAACAACTATATGTTGTCCCAAAGAATATTTGAGTTTTCTTATTTTCATTCTCAGTTAAATAACCCTTATTAAAATAAGTGTCAAACTTTTTTTCTCCTTTCTTTATTTTAAAATTATCAGCACTTTTTAACGAACTCTCCATATTATAGCCTCTTTTAATAAACATTTCATTGTAAAATGCAATTCTTCCCAAAACACTGCATCATTATAACAGGGTCTATATTAGATACTCGAAGTTACTGAACTTCGAATATGATATGATTGACACCATATCGTTGAAGTCCAGTAGCATCGAATACGTAATAAAAACATTTTAAAAAGTAAAATAACAGAACTACTTGCTTTAAGCAGGGGGACCCAGCCCTTCTGCACCCCCACACCCCCTGCTACTTAAATATTCCAACTCCGAGACCGCACTACATTGAAGTAAATGGAAATCTCTCCTTACAGAGATTTCCGTTTACCTCTTCAATGTTCTGCGGTTTCGCTGTTTACGTGTCAACAATGTCAGATTCGACATTGTGATCATTCGTGGATCTAATATAGACCCATTATTACACAAGTGACTCAACCTCTAAAACTCCCCATATGGTAAAGCTGACAGCATATGTGGGGGTGGCAACTATGGCCTATGTAGATATTGATTCCCATCTTCAAATTTCCTATAGATTTTTGTATATATTGCATCCCCAATAATATCCTCTAACAGGACATCCAAAAGTGGTATTTTCTGACCAACTTTTAGGCCATCAAAATGTAGATTAAATCTGTTATTCTGCAAACACTGCATTTAATGTGGAACAAACTCATGTCTTCCCTGACATACAAATACTAAATCATCTATATATCTAAAATATCTATTTACGTTTTTTTTTTTTAAATCTGTAGTATATATTAATATATGTATTCATTTTCAAAAAGACTCATGAGTAAATTGGCATACATGGGGGCAAAAGGTGCCCCCATAGCTGTGCCTTGTACCTATTGATATAACTTCCCATCAGACTCAAAAATATTATTAATTAAACAAAAATATATCAATTTTATAATATAATTTGATACCGTAGAAGAATAATTTCTCTTACGTAAAAAAATGAAAAAACTTGAAGACCGACGATATGTTGTATATTAGTATCTAAACTAACTACATCCATAGTAATCCGGTACCTATTTTTACCCCACTGAATATCAGATATTTTATCTAAAAAATGAAATGTATCTTTTATATATAATGGTAACTTCACCACTGAGGAGAACAGATATTTATGCAAAAAGAACCCTGTTTTATGTGTAAAGTAATTACATACAGATACTATTGAACGTCCCCTTTTTTTTTAATCTTTAGTTGCTTGGGGAGACGGTAAAAATAGGCCATTGTGCAATTTTCAAAATTAAACTTCTCCACATCATTCTGTGAAAAATAGCCAAGCATATAACCTTTGTTCAACAATTCTGTAAATTCCACTGTTGCAGATTTGTACTAACATATATCAACTGCTCTATATACCTCATCATTATCAAGATATTCATGACACATCCGTAATTATAGTGAAAAGTGCATAACAACTAATGTATTGCCTTTATTGGATGGTTTAAATACAAGTTCCCTTTGTTTACTTAACCTCTGTAATGATTTCCACTCATTCTGTGTCAAGTTAAACTATATACTTTTAATTTTTTTTTTAAATTCATTAAATTTCATTTCCACATTATAATTTAACATAGCTGAAAACTGTTGTATGGCCTCATGGCAAAATGAAGGCATAAAAGTGCTTTTATAACTTACATCACATGTATCCAATAAACAATAAGCATTCATATCTACATCTGAACTGCATGAATAAAAACATTGAGTTTTCACTAGAGTCAAAATCACAAACAACTTCATCTTTATTAGTAAAAAATTTTGCAAGTAAGGGAGTACCGGTTGATGCCATGGTCATGGCATTAGCTACAAAGAAGAAACCCATGGAACAGAGTTCCACTGTCCATCCTTCTAATAGAGAATCTAGGACTCTGGACACATTTGGGAAGCAAGTACATGCTTCAGTGACTTTTGCTATCTCATCGCTGAACTATTTGGCACATTTTACGAACTTGCAAAGGGACTTACTTAAGAAGCTTTCAAACTTTTTCAGGGACCACTACCACAGAGGATTAAACTTCTGTGGCTACCCTTCAGTCTATTGAAAAATGTATCCATGAGGCTTATTTTGAATGCGGCAGAAGGAGCATCAAGGGCTGCTGGTTCAGGCATTTCCATAAAGAGGCATGCCTGGATGTGCCTGTGTGATTTTACAAAGCCCTTTAAGTCCTCTTTTGTCAGTGCTCCCTTTGACAGTTCTTCCTTGTTTGACCCCATAGTAAAAGACACATTGTCCAGGTGTAAGAAAGAAGAAAAGACCCTTTCTGCTCTGGGCATACATTTTTCGAGCCCTCAGTCGACCTTTTCCAGGAATCAACAGGGAGGTTGAAAGATGTGGTTCAGGAGGTCTGAGGGTCTTTTCTAGGGCACACATGGAGGGAGTTCCCCCAGGGGCAGAGGGGGGGTGATAATGGTAGAACATGCCCCTGTGGCAGAGGAGGCCTGCAAAACCAAGAGATACTTTTTTTGATAGACCCTATCAATGCTCCTGAACGGAGGCCCAGTTGCCTTTCTCTGGAGGCAGTCAGGAGCTGTTTATCTCTGCTCCAGGAAGCCTAGCTGAACATAACAAATGACATTGGGTGCAGAGGATCATTTCCAGAGGTTATATTATTCCATTTTCCCTTCCACCCCCTGTTACCCAAGAAAATCCCCAATGTTCCACCCAATCAGATGGGTCCCTCCAGACCAAATAGAATCTGGAACTTACTCAAGATTCTTTGTAGTGCTAAAGAAAACAGGGAACTGGAAAACTATTTTCAATCTCAGTGTGTTGAACAAATTGGTTTGACACACCAAGTTCCGAATGGTCACAGTTCAGTTCATTCTTCTCTTCTGAGCAAGGACAACTGGATGTGCTCGATAGACCTTCAGAGTATGTACTATCACATAAGAATGAACAGATGACCCAGAAGATATTTACACTTCCTGCTGGGAGCCAATCATTACCAGTTCAGAGCACTGCCCTTTGGTTTCACTACAGCCCCCAGGGTGTTCACCAAGTGTATGACAGTAGTGGCAACTAAATTGAGACTGCAGAGATTCCGCATGTTTCCATATTTGGACAACTGCCTCATTACTGCACTGTACAAGCCTGAGACCAAGTGTTGCAGACTTGTTCAAATCTTGGAATAACCATCAGTCACAACAAACCACAATTACAACTGACCCAGACGTTGGAATTCATGGGAGCCATATTCAACACAGTGTTGATGGTGGCATCTCTTTCCCCTTCCAAGAGTACAGACAATAAGAAATCAAGTCAGGAAAATAATTTCCAGTACCAAAATTACAGCCTGGTTAGTTCTATAGGCCCTAGGGTCAATGTCAGCAGCAATAGTCTTGGTTCCTTAACAATATATCACATGAGAATTCTGCAATAGATGCTACAAACACAGTGATCAGCTCACATTTAACATATGTTGACAAAGATAACTTTTGCATACCTGAGTTAATTTTATCTTTCCTGATGGATGCAATCACAACAGCTATTGGTAGGCCATCCCTTCATTCTTCCTCTGCCCAAGGCCCCAGTGACCATGGATGCTTTCCAGACTGGGTGGTGGGGGTATTTTCTGGGAAAGACAGTCCAAGACACTTGATCCCCAGAAGAAGCCAACTTACATATCAGTGTTCTGGAGATGAGAGCGGTGCTTTTGGTGTTGAGAACATTCCAAGACTCCCTCCCTCTAGGTAGATTACGATCCAAATGGACAACATGTCGGTAGTTTGGTACATAAACAAACAAGGAGGAACTAGATCTTATACTCTGTGTCAAGAAACCCTGACGGTGTGGCAATGGGTGAGTTCTTCTAACAGCTTTCTAATGGCAATGCATATTCCGGGGAAGTCCAAAGTGATAGCAGGCAAACTGAGCAGGTCCGTCTTACTACCTCATGAGTGGTCTCTCAGCAACAAGGTGACAGACATGATTTTCCGTCAGTGGGGCCAGCCTTGCTGCAATCTCTTTGCATCCCCTCTAAACAACAAATGCAGCAGCTTCTTTGCCCTAATCCCCCCCCCCCTCCAGGGGAGTCACCAAGAGTTGCTGTTCTCCACAACTGGACCCCTGGTCTTCTATACTCTTATTGCCCCCGACCTCTTTGATTCCCAGATTCCTCCAGAAAGCAGCCAGGTTGAAAAGCAAAGTCATCTTCATTGCAACTCAACAAATTTGGTTCCCCCTCCTTAGGGCTCATCTTCTGTACCCATCTTGGATTCTGGATCCAGCTCCAGAACTTCTCTCTCACCCAACAGGCATAATTTACTCAGACATCTTAAATCTCAAATTAACTGCATGGTTTTTCCAGTACCTTTAATAGCCAGGCAACCAGTACTTTCTTCGACTGTCCATTCCATTCAGTTATGTCCCCATAAACTCTCTACAAGGAAACTCAAGAGAAGGAAATGGAAAGGATTTGTTTGTTGGGCAGAGCAGAATCAGGTAGAACCCTTCTCAGCCTTGATGTATTTTGTTCTTGAATTTTTAGCGAGTTTATTTAATGATGGTACTAGTTCATTGAGTATCAAAGTCCAACTCGCAGCCATTTCGAATGTCCATATGGGGTTTTAGAACTCTTCCCTTGCTTCCTCTAAACTATACAAAACTTTTTTGAAAGGTGCTGTTTTACTTAGACCTACTTACAAAGATCCTGTACCACTATGGGATTTAAATTTGGTACTGCAAGCTTGACACAGTCTCCCTTTGAACTGGCAGCTAAATGTAACCTAAAATTCTTAATATGGAAGACGATCTTTTTAGTTGCAATTACATCTGCTAGAAGAATTTCAGAACTTCAGACATCTTCTAAACCCTCATATTTGATCTTCCAAAAGGATAGGGTTACCTGATGTACTAGTGCTTCTTTCCTAACTAAGGTGGTGTCAGAATCCAACATTAACCAAGCAGTTAACCTGCCAGCATGCTTCCCAAACCTTGCAAATAAAGTAGAGTATCTGCTGTACTTGCTGGATGTTCATAGGCAATTGTGCTTCTACTTGCACAGAAGAAAACAAATTAGAAAGACAGAGCAGCCCTTTGTTTCCTTTGCACATTACAAGATGGGCAAATCAGTCACAAAAGTAATTATAGCCAGATGGTTGGCAGATTGCATCTCTTTTGTGTATACGAAATTTAAGCTCCCCTACCAAAACTTTTAAAGGCTCATTCAACTAGGTTTATGGATACTTCCACTGTATTCCAGTCTACAGCATCTATGGGCAGTATATGTGTGTCTGCACCTTGGTTAAATCCTCATACACATCACTCATTACAAACTGGATCTGGTCTCTAGGGGAAGAGCGGCCTTTGGCTCAACCGTACTCAGGAATATCCTTCCTTAAAGTCCACCCAGGAATTTAGATAGCTGGAAACTCTGTCCCATAAGTTGAGGAATGAATAAAAATTGACAACATCAAATAAAGAAATCATGTAATTACCATAACGTTCCATCTGTGTTGTCTGTTATCATTCTTCTTCAACTCCCCACCCTCCGTCCCCCTCCATTTCTCAGAAATGACTTCTGGAGGAATGAGACCTTTAAGGACACCAAGAACACCATATCTCCTTTGTAATGAATTCCATTTATAGCAATTCCTGTATAGTTTCTCTCTCTTTCTCTCTCAAACTGTAAGAAGGATCTGAGGGAAGTTAGGTATGGTGCACCGTGGGTAGGAAAGGAGCTTGAGGGTTTGTAACATCCGAGTCTGATCCAAGTGTCGAAATTGAACCCATACGTTGTAGAAGAATGAAAATGCTTAACACAGATGGAATGTTATGTTAAGTTCTTTTTTTTTTTTTTTTGTTGTACCCACCACAAGTCAGCTCCAGGGAGGATCAAGGCACACTTTGTTAGGGTTTTGGCTTCATCAGTGGCTTTTTAGAAAGAGGTGGACTCCAGAAGGATTCTAGAAGCAGCAGCTTAGTCCTTTACACATACTTTTACAAAGCACTAGAAACTAGATTCCTTTTCCAGGTCTAGAGTAGGCTTTGCTAGGACCATTCTCTTGAGGTTCCTGAACCTAAGTATAAGTAATGATCTAATGATGGACATAGTACAGTTGTGTATGTAAACTTCCCATAACAATAGATGTGTGAATGATCACTGCTGCAGTAGCCATTCCATCCCTCCATCTCCCTTATTTTGTATATTTTTGTTGCCACAGTATGCACATTGATTTTTATTTACCTAGCATTATCCTCTTTGTGGGCTCTAGCCTCCTCCTTTCAGTTGTTGTGAAAGCTCTGAATGGCTTGGTGCCTAAACTGTTGATTTTCTACAGCTCTGCTTAAATTGTCAATGGTTTGGGGACAAGGAAGGTGGCCTTATGCTTTGGAAGCTGGTTGGTTGTTATATCCTGTGCAGGATATAACCACTCTAGCTAAGGCTGC
Source organism: Protopterus annectens (assembly GCF_019279795.1). Lineage (NCBI taxonomy): Eukaryota > Metazoa > Chordata > Ceratodontiformes > Protopteridae > Protopterus > Protopterus annectens. Next base: position 1,125,876,393 of record NC_056737.1, read on the forward strand.
TGCAGCAGTGATCATTCAAACAGACTGTTAAGTGAAGTTTACTTACACAACTGTATGGTAACATATTTATAGTCCTGCTACCATGTCCACTAATATGTTATTAAAGAAACATGACAAAATATGACATCTTTACATACTTTTCACAAAAAGTCTTAAGTATGTCACAGTCTTCAGTACCTCAAGGACTGTACATCATAAGCATTGTAACTCATATCATCTTGAGGTAACACCTTGCTCACTGTTGCTGAAGCTGTCATTCTTGAGATATTAGCCTTAGTTAGGAAAATATGGGTAGCATTTATTCATGTGTAAGCAAAGTTATATAGCTCAGGATAACTAAAGCCACTGGAACATACAAGCCCAAATGATGTACAAAACCTCAAAGGCGGCAAAGCTAAGAAGAAGTAAGAATAAAAATTTAGTAACACACTCTAGTGCCTCAGCTCAATAATAGTCATCAAGGAGTAAAATAAATACACAAACAGCAGCAATCTATATACCAGTCACGTACACAATTGAACAATTAATTAATTAATTAAATACATCAAGAATTAATTATATTAAATTAAAACTATTCGATTACATTCTGTGTTCAGATCTGACGGAAATAAAGTATTATACTTTAAAATAAACATAGATTCCTTATATAGAAATCCATGTTTAATCGCCATTTCATTGTCATGCCTAAAGTAAACTTTCTCTAAAATTGTAGCTTCTAAGCTGTAGGGTAAGAATTATGATACATTTTAAAATGTCGTGCAATGGGGCTTTCAACTTTACAATTCCTCAAATCTCTCACATGTTCTTGTAACAGCAACTTACATTTTCTTTTACTTTCCCACACATAAAAAAAGGCCACATGGACATTTTAGAGCATAAATAATGTCTTTTGTACTGCAATTATGCCCCCATTCAGTTAAAAAGATAAATCATTGATTTTTCTGGAAAGTATTTACAATTAACTGACAGGAACAATTGCCACAAGGAAAAGTACCAAAAGAAGGAACTTCAAATAAACTAAAAGGCAGGGAAAATATATTACGGACCACCATATCTTTCAAATTTCTCTCACTTTTATAGGAAATATCCTTGTATTTCTTACTTAACCGAGATGACAGCCCCAAAACCTTATTTCAACGAATGTTCGCATCACTGGAATTTTAATCCCAGAGTCCTTTTCAAGTCTGATATGGAGGTAGTTCCCATGGGAGCAGAGAGGAGACTCAAATGGAATATGCCACCCCAGTGGCAGAGATGGCCTTCAAGCTCAGGGCTTCTGTGATTCCCTCTCGGACAAGCACTTCCAGGGCTCATGAAGGTAGGCCCGACTGTTACCATCTGGAGGCAGTTGGGGGAGGCATTTGTCTCTGTGCCAAGGAGCATGGTTATCTATAACAAAAGATTCCTAGGTGCAGAGAATTATATCCAGAAGATCTGATTCTGTTTTCATTCATTCCTCAACAAACAGGTTTCTGATCCGACTCTGCCACTTTCTTCTGGATTCTTGAATCTGACTCTTAAGCTTCTCCCTTTACCCATAATCCCCCCAGAGTACTGCACTATCCCAGATCTTATTTCCCGCTGTAATGACTCGGTTGGGATTGGGTTCCCTCAAGCTCAGGGAGTTATTGCTTCAAAGTTAGTGAGTAATAATTTAAAGTTTGATTTCCTTCTATTTATATATAACTTTTCTGTAATCTGTCATTTCTTTATATACTAATTCTAATTACCTTCTTTTCTCATCACCTCCCTCAAAAAGGTATTCTCCTTACCATTGTTGGTATAGCTAAATTTTTCTATTGTTCATTCTTTCTTTAAAAAAACAAAACTCTTGTCTATTTTTTCTTCTGGATATAGGCTTTTTGTATACTTTATTGTTATGGCTGAAAAGCTTACTGGTTTTAAGAAGTGCACTTCCTGTGGGCATAAGATTCTCATCTCTGAAGCCCACAGGGAGTGTGTTTATTGTTTAGGCCCTTCTCATTTACACACAAACTCATTTATACACTTCATGTTCTGTTTGCAATGGTTTCAATGCCAGAGCTATCAGTGACAAATGTAGCAAGCTAGTTCTCAAGAGTGTTATCTCTGCTTCTGCGCTTTTCTTCTTCAGCTTCAACTTCAGGGGCTCAAACCCCTGACAAAAATCTAAATCTACAGAGCACAGGGAGCATAGAAAGCAATCTCCTGTCCAGTCTCCACCCCAGTATCGGAGCCACTGGCTAAGATTCCGAAACACCCTACTCTGGAAGCTTTGGATCTGACTCCTTCAACTCCGGAGTCCTCATTTTTCTCTAGAGCCAGTGTCTCCAAGACTCAGGCCTCCTTTCCTACAGGAGACACCCAAAACGTTATCTCAGCCTCCTTCCACTTCCTCTTTGATCAGGTGCTCTTAAAGTCTTTCCAAAGCAGAAGTGGACAGGATGATGAGAAAACTTCTCAGAACATATATCCAGATGGGGTTTTACTGGATCCATCGCCCATCAGCCTTAAACCTTCCTCACATCCATCATTTCTCCTTCTTCAATCCAACATACAGCTTCAGAGCCCTCAGATCCAAGAGTTCCTAGAATAGAAACATCAGATCTGAAGATGGCTTCATTTTTGACTCCAGCTACTGTATCTTCCTGACCCATTCAGTGCCGACACCCCTTGAGCAGGACGAGTCTCTGAGCTGAAGCATCGGCATTGCATCCTGGGATGACTTCCACTCTGAAGCTGTGACTTCCCCTCAGAGCCTTAGCGCTGGATTTGGCTGCGACAACCCCCTCAGAGCGGAGGGGACCTGAGCTTATGTGATCCAAGAATTTTGGCTGTGGTGAGGTTTCTCTCTCTGTCCCTCTGTCTTCGAGGTGGTGAACAGGGCTTTCTCCTACCCGAGAACTGTTTCTGAGTCTCTTGATCCTACTTCACAGAGACAGCTAGCCCATACAAGCTTCCAGCCTGTTCCAGTTAGGGAACTCCCAGCCTCTTCTGATACCTCTCCAGAGCACCTCATTGAAGAGGTCCCCTAGAAGAGATTGTGCAAAAGGAGGCATTTAGACTACCCCCCCCCCCAGGAATCTTTAACCAAAGACACTGATTTTGATGAAGGGGAAGGGTCCCTAAGATCACCAGCAGAAGACATCTCCTTTGGAGACATTCTAGAAATCCTATGCCAGAAAGGTAGTTGATTCTCTGAAACTCCTTCCTAGGAGGAATCAGTGTTCCTAAAAGCCTTTGGGTCTGGCCCATCTATGTCTTGGGTCATCCCACCCTGTGGATTATCTTATAGATCTTGTCTCTTGCTGGGCATGGAAAGAGCCAGATATCATAGAACCTATTCCTCAGCATCCAGATAAAATCCTTGGTGCATCAAAAGAAGACAGTTTTGGAATAAAGGAATCCCCATAGATATCACAGTTGTTGCGGTAGCCACCCAAAGGGAGCTGGCTGAACAGAGCTCCTCTGTCTATCCCCTCATAGAGACTCTAGGGCATTGGATAGATATGGGAAGCACGTTTACATCTCAGTGACCTTTGCGTTACGGTCGCTCAGTTATTTGGCACACTTTACTACATTACAGAAGGACTTAATTAAGGCACTCTCCAAGTCTGTCTTTGGGTCCATGTCAGTGGAGGAAGAGAAGACATATTCCTCATAACTGGCCACCTTATAATCTATATCAAATGCATCTATGAGGCTAATCTCTCATGCAGCTGAAGGTTCCTCATGGGCTGCAGGTTCAGGCATAGCCATCAGGAAGCATGCCTGGATGCAATCATGTGATTTTGCGGAGCCCTTTAAAGCATCATTCATCAGTGCTCCTTTTGATGGATCTTCTCTGTTTGGGCCCACTGTTAAAGAGACACTTGACCACATTGAGCAAAATGGAAAGAACTTGTCTGTTGTGGGAATTCATTTTTCTTCCCTGCAGAGACCTTTTTTCCAGAAATGGACATGATGGTAAAAAGATGCAGTTCTAGAAATTTCAAAGACCTTTTCAAGGCTCACACAGAGATTTTTCTTCCAGAAGCAGAGGGGGGAATAGCAATGGAAGATACTGCCCACAAGGCAGATGGGGTCTGCAAAACTAAGGGTTCTAATATTCTTTCTCGGATAGAACCTTTCAGCACTCCTGATGGGTTGCCTGACTGTTCTTCTCTGGAGGCAGTTGGGGGGCTACTTATCTTTGCACCCAGATGCCTTGACAACTATCAGAAAAGATACATGAGTGCAAGGGATCCTATCCAGAGGATATTTCATTCCCTTTTTACAAGGTTCCTCTATGAAAAAGAAACATCTCCCTGATATTCCACAGAATCAGCAGGACTTAGCAGCTCTAGAAATTCAAAGGTTGCTAGACAAAAGGGTCATCCAAGATGTCCCACCAGACCACAGAGGATCTGGAATTTACTCAAGGTTCTTTTTTGTGCCAAAGAAAACAACCTGAGACCTATTTTAGAGCTATCTAAATCAGTTAGTAATGAACTCCAAGTTCAGTATGGTCATGGTTCAATCCATTCTGCCACTTCTGCAGAAGGACAACTGGATGTGCTCAATAGAACTTAAAGACATGCACTATAACATCAAAATGAGCAGGTGTTCTCGAAGGTACCTACACTTCCAGCTGGGAGCCAGTCATTACCAGTTCAAAGCCTTGCCCTTTGGTCTCACCACAGCTCCCTGGGTGTTCACCGAATGCATGGCAGTGGTAGCAGCTCATCTCAGACTGCATAAATTCAGAGTGGTTCTTTATCTGGATGACTGGCTTCTCACTGTACCAACCAGGCATCTCCTAGTAAAAGCCAGGGATTATTTACTCCTATTTTCTAAATTCCTGGGGGTCACAGTCAATCTTTCAAAGTCCCATCTTCAACCACTTCATGTCTTAGAGTTTATAGGTGCTCACCTAGAAACAGTAAATCGTCTCATTCTTTTACCTCAAAACAGGATTCTTACCTTGAGATTGCATGCCAAACAGATTCTTTCTCACTCTTCTTCCTCCAGCAAAAGTGTTTCTTCAGGCTTTAGGCTCACTGACTGCAGCAATTACCTTGATACCTACCACTCGTCTTCACATGTGAATCCTCCAAGAGACTCTAGCAGTACAATGGTCCACTCTTCGACAGTCTGCAACAACATCCTACAAAACTATCTTGAGTCTGCAGAGACTCCCTAATGTGGTGGATTCAACCCAGCGAAATTTTTCTAGGTTGTCCTTTCGTTCTTCCTCCCCCAACTGCTACTCTGACCAAAGATCCCTCCTAGTGAGGTGGGGGACATTTCTTGGGGTGGTCTGTTCAAGGCACGTGGTCCCCAGAAGAGACCAAATCATATATAAATGTCTTGGAGATGAGAGCGATCCTGTTAGCAGTGCAGGCCTTCCAGACCTCACTTTTTCTTGGGACAATTGCTGTCCAAACAGACAAATATGTCAGTAGTATGATACATCAACAAACAAGGGGGGACCAAATCTTACCTCCCTTGCTGAGAAGCAGTGAGAGTCTGGCAGTGGGGAATATCCTCCAACCGCTTTCTTGTAGCAACGTATATACCAGGGAAATCCATCATTCTAGCCGGCAAGCTCAGCAGTACTATCCTGATGCCTCACGAGTTTTCTGTCAATCATATAGTGGCAAAAATGATCTTCCAAAAATGGGGTAAACCTTGTTGCGACCTATTTTCCTGTCCCCTCAGTAACAAGTACAATAGGTTTTTCTTGCCCTAATTCCCCCTCAAGGACAGTCACCAAGAGATGATCTAGTCAATGCTTGCCCCTTCTGTCTCCTTTATGCGTGTCTTCCCGTACCTTTAATCCCCAAATTTCTTCAGAAAGCACTCCAGTTGAAAAGCAAGGTGATCCTCATTGCTCCCTTGTGGCCTTGACAAGTTTGGTTCCCCTTCCCATGGTTTCACCTACCATGTCCCCCTTGGATAATTGACCCCATTCCAGATTTACTATCACATCCGTCAGGGATGACTCATCTGGACATTATGGGCCTCAGGTTGACTGCATGATTTCTTCAATTTCAGTGATAGCTAGATATTCCAGGCTTTCCTCTACTGTTTGCCAAATTTTATTTTCATCCCAGAAACCTTCTGTGAGGAAGATTTATAAGAGCAAATGGAAGAGATTTTCTTTTTGGGCACATCAGAGAAGGTTAGATCCTTTCACCGCTCCAGTTCCTGCAGTTTTAGATTTTCTTGCTTCAGTTTTTCAAAGTGGAGCTAGTTTCTCCACCATCAAAGTTCAGCTAGCAGGCATCTCTAACTACCATATCGAAGATAATGCTTTCCCCCTTGGTTCATCCAAGTTATGTAAAGCATTCCTTAAAGGTACATTTTTACTTAGACTTCTGATGATAAAGGATCCCACTCCACCTTGGGATCTCACCATTGTGTTACAGAGTTTACTATGATCCCCTTTTGAGCCAAATCATTTCTCAAATTTCTTTCTTGGAAAACAGTTTTTCTTGTGGCTATAACTTCTGCAAGGTAAGTTTTTGAACTCCAAGCACTCTCTTCAAAACCTCCTTATTTGATTTTTGATAAGGTTATGGTTACTTTATGTACTAATCCTTCCTTTCGACCCAGAATTGCCTCTGAAACAAATATCAGTGAAGTGATCAATTTGCCAGTTTTCTTTCCTAAAGTTGACAATAAAGGAGAATGCATGCTTCATCTTTTAAAAGCACATAGACAACTTTGGTTTTATCTTCATAGGATGAAAGAATTTAGAAAAACTGACCAATTGTTTGTTTCCTTTTCCAGTAGCAGTTTGGGAAAACCAGTATCTGAAATCACCCTAGCTAAATGGATTGCAGATTGTATTTCTTATGTTTACTGTTTGAGAGGCTTAACCTTGCCAAAACTTCCAAAAGCACACTCAAGTAGGTCTGTGGCTGCATCAGCTGCCTTTTGGGCCAGAGCTTCCATTGATGATATTTGTGCACCTGCCACTTGGTCTAATGCTCATACATTCATTGCTCAATACAAGTTGGACCTCATATCCAGAAACAGGGCTGCATTCGGTTCTACAGTTCTCCAGAACATCCTTCCATGAGTGAATGAAAATTGCAACATCAGATACAAGTTATGTACTCATCATAACTATGCATCTGTGTTGTTCATTTTCATTATTCTTCAACTCCCCTCCCTCCTTTCTCCTATCCATGTCTTTGGGAGCAACCTGATGAAGTTTTGTTAGGAACCATAGTTCCTGTTTGAGTCCCTATTCCTATACCTATACTGTTTTTCTTTCTTATTATAATTTGTTATCTAGATTGGTATATAGTAACAGCTAACTTGATCTGAGGTAATGCAGTAGTGAAAGCCATTATGGGTAAAGGGAGGAGCTTGAGAGTCAGATCCAAGAATCTAGAAGAAAGTGGAAGAGTTGGATATGAGGTCAGATGTGAGACCCATTCTTTGAGGAAGAATGAAAGTGGACAACACAGATGCATAGTTATGGTGAGTACTTAACTTTTATTTATATTGTACCATTTTCCCAAATTCCCCCTACACCACTGAAAAGAATCCCTGCAGTTTCACTCAATCGTAGGGAAGTGGCAGCATTAATAATAGAAAAGCTGCTAGAAATAAGACCAGAGAGGATTCAGGCCCTAGTCAGGATTCTTCTTGGTGCCAAAAAAAGAGGGGGAACTTGAGACCAATTCTGGATCTCAGCTGACTAAATCAGTTTGTGCAATATTCAAGTTTCTGGATGGTCATGCTTCAGTCCATTTTGCCTCTGCTGCGAAAGCACAATTGGATGTGCTCAATAGATCTTCAGGATGTTTACTAGCACATCAAAATGAACAGACACCCCAGAAGGTGTCTGCGCTTCCAGCTGGGAGCCAGACAGTACCAGTTCAAAGCAGTGCCCTTTGGTCTTACCACAGACCCCAGAGTGTCCAACAAATGCATGGTAGTGGTAGCAGCTCACTTGAGACTGCTGGGATACCGAGTGTTTCCATACCAAGACAACTGGCTCTTAACTGCCTCAACCAAGCATCTTCTCATACAGGCAAGGGAATAATTGCTCCATTTGTACATCCGTCTAGGCATCACAGTTGATTACAACAAGTCACACCTATGCAGAGTCTGGAGTTCTTAGGTGCTGGTCTAGACACAGTCAGTCAGATTGCCTCTCTTCCTCCTGCTCGAATCCAATCACTCCGATCCCAGCTCAGGAAAGTAATGCAAAATTCTTTTCTCCAGCATGACTAATTTTTACAAGCCTTGGGATACATAGCTGCTGCTATCAACCTCCTCCTTGTACCTAGGTTTCACATGCAAATACTTCAGTGGACCATGTCAACCCAATGGTTCATTCTTCAGCATCCTTTAACCACTTCAGTCAAGATCACACAAGCATGGTAAAGATATCTTCTTTGGTGGATTCATTCAAACGAACTTTCTGAACGCCACAGTGACCACGGATGCCTCCAAGTGGGGTGGGGGCATTATTTGGAAAGTACAGTCTAAGGTATGTGGTCCCTTGAAGAGCCCAAGACACATACCATTGTCCTGGAAATGAGAGCAGTTTTCCTAGCATTGCAGGGCCTTCAAGACATTCTCCCATCCAAAACATTTGCTCTTCAGACAGACTAGATCTTATCCGCTTTATCAAGAAGCAATGAAAGTGTGGCAATGGGCAATCATTTCCAATCTCTTTCTAATAGTAATGCACATTCTGGGGGAAAACAATGTGATTGCAGGTAAAATGAGCAGATCCATTCTGAAGCCTCACAAGTGGTCTCTCAATATGAAAGTAGTGGAGAGCATTTTCTATCTATATTGTCAGCCATGGTGTGACCTGCTTGCTTCTCCCCTCAACAGAAAGTGCAGCAGATCATTTGTCCTGTTCCCACCAATGGGGAGTCACCAAGATGCTGTAGTCCATGATTGGCCCTCTGATCTTCTTTATGCTTATCCACCATTGCCTCTCATTATCAAATTTCTACAGAAAGCATGCCAGTTAAAAAGCAAAGTTATCCTCATTTGCCCCTTTCGACCTCATCAGACTTGGTTTCGCTTCTTCTGGCCTCACCTCTTAAATCCACCCAGGATTTTGGATCCATATCTAAACCTCCTATCTCACCCAACAAAAATGACCTATCCAGATGTAACAGCCCTCAAACTGACCACATGGCTTTTCCAGTTTCATTGATTGCTAGACAGCCCAGGCTCTCCTCCCCAGGCCATCATATTTTGTCTTCTCAAAAATCTTGTACTAGAAGAATTTACAAAAGTAAATGGAAGAGATGTATATTCTGGGCCCTTAACAGGGCTCTTAACCCCTTTTCTGCCCCTATACCAGCTATACTTGAAATGTTAGCTTCAATTTTAAAAGAAGGAGCTAGTTTTTCTACTACCAAGGTCCAGTTCGCTAACATTTCAAACTTGTACTTAGGTGAAAATAACCAAATTTTATATTCTTCTAAATTATGTAAAATCCTACTTCTCCTTAGGATTTAATTATTCTGCTTTAGGCCATGACCCAAACTCCCTTTGAACCATCAGCCAGGTCTGATCTAAAGGCTCTGTCTTGGAAAACCATCTTTCTGGTTGCTATCACATTAGCTAGATGAGTATCTGACTTTCAGGCTCTATCTTCCATATCTCTGTACTTGGTTTTCCACAAAGACAGGGTGGCCTTGTGGACCAACCCTTCTTTTTTGCCTAAGGTAGCTTCTGAGTCCAACATTAACCAGGTTATTAACCTCCCAGTTTTCTTTCCAAATTTCCTAAATAAGGGAGAGTACATTTTCCATCTTTTGGATGTGCACAGACTACTTTGTTTTTATTTCCATAGAACCAAGGATTTCAGGAAAACTGATCAGTTGTTCGTTTCATTCTCTCCTAACAAATTGGGCAGTTTCCAGAGTTACTTTGGTCAAATGGCTAACTGATTGTATCACCTTTGTCTGTATTAAAAGAGGATTATCCTTACCTAAACTTCCTAGAGCTCTTTTCATGAGGTCATTGGCAGTCTCTTCAGCTTTTTCGTCAAGGGCCTTCATACATGACATTTGTGCAGCTGCAGCTTGGACTAATGCTCACACGTTTATTGCTTATTATGAATTAAATTTGGTTTCCATAAATAGAGTTGCGTTTGGCTCTGCAGTACTCTGGAATATCTTCACATGAGGGCCACCCAAGGTTCAAGTAGCTGGGGACTCTGTCCCATCAGTTGAGGAATGAACGTAAAGGACAACATCAGATAGAAAACATTATGTAGTCACCATAACTTTCCATTTGTGTTGTCTATTTTCATTCTTCTTCAATTTCCCACCTACCTGCCACCATCCCTTTGCTTCTGGGAAGACCTAAGAGTTCTCTCGGGATCCTCTGTTCCTTGTTTAAGCTCCAGCTTCCTTTTCGTATTCTATCTTTATTAACTTCTTTAAAATGTAGTCCCTTTATAGCTAGGGGCAGCAAACTTGATCTGAGGTATGTTTGGTTGGTTGGGCATTATGGGTAAAGGAAGGAGCTTGAGAGTTTTGGGATCCGAGGGTCTAGTAGAAGAGGCCAAGTTAGATCTGAGTCTCAGATCCAAATTCATCAGTTGAGGAAGAATGAAAATGGATGACACAGATGAAATATGTTGAGTACATACCCTCTTTTATTAAATAAATTACTAAATGTATAAATGACCACAGTAGTGTATTTCAGCTTCTTGCTTTCCGATACAGTGCAACCCATTACTCACCTCTTGTGTGTGTGTGTGTGTGTGTGTGTGTGTGTGTGTATATATATATATATAGATAGATATATGTATATATTTATATATATATATATATATATATATATATATATATATATATATAAAATATATATATATATATATATATATATATATATATATATGGAGAGAGAGAGAGAGAAAGATAAATATATATTACATATTATAACACATACTTGCACATACACACACACACACACACACACGCACAGATCTGGCCACCAGTTATACCCTCCTTTATTGACTCTGTACTTGTAGAGCTTTGCTGTGATCATAAGAATGAATACATACCTAAATAACCACCACTATAATATATTTCATCACTTTGTCATCAGGCACATACTGTGCAATCTATTATCTGCAGCCTAACACATTCACGTATGTAGAGATAGAGCCATACACATATAGGTGATAGGTGTGCCCACCAGTTGCAGACAATGTTTTGACTGTATACACCTTATGAATGGGTAAATATGGTAATTCAGCCAGGTAATATATTACAGCTTACTGCTGTCACATGCATACAGTGCATCTCATTACACCCTCCCTTCGCACACATACATTTAAATATGTCCATCCAGCTTTCAGCTTATTGACTGCATATACTAGAAATATATCATTGTGATCAAATTAATGCATACTTAATAGTCACAGTAGTATATTCATCTTGTTCTGAGACGCATACAGTGCAACTTGCTACACACACACCTAAATACCCACATGGACACCCCACCCATACACACATGCTCACTAATGACAACCACTTTATGAACACTGTAAGTCTCAGATGTCTGATATTGATCAAATGAATACATAAATAGTCATCTCATTATTTTATTTCAGTTTGTTACCATTGGATGTATACAGTGCAAGTCACTGCAGCCCACTAATAACAGCCACTTTATTAACTGTGTACACCGCAAATATCTGATTGTGATCAAATGAATTGATGCATAAATAATGGCAGTGGTTACATGCATCAGCATGCACGCGCGCACACACACACACACACACACACACACACACACACACACACACACACACGTCCCCACTTGTAACCACTACAGACTGTATATAACTCAAGAGTTTGACAATGTTTAAATCACTGAATAAATACAGAAATATAGCCACAGTAATATGATTGAGCTTGTTTCTGTCAAATGCGTACAGTACAACCCATTATATCTGCACGCACACACACACACACACACACACACACACACACACACACACATACATACACTCACACACATGATATTTTCATCAGTTTGCTGTCTTTACTGCATTCACCATTTCCTTCCTCTTTATTTAAGCTCATGCTCTTTTCTGCCTCCTCTACATATTATTGGATTTTCTGAATGTTGTCCTTTTGACTCATACTGTGGTCTCCTTTGAAAACTGGAGTGACTAAAAAAGTCTGCACAAGCAAAATAAAAGAAGTAAATTAAGTTAGTGCTTTCATTCCTGAAATTAATTTCATTTCCAGAGCAAAAGCTGTAACCCTATTCTAATAAACCTATTCATTTTATCATGCACTAGTATGGAGTTTTTGTCATGGAGAAACCTCTTAGGCAAAGAGATAGGGAGGGCACTTTTACTGAATCAAACTGGACTTGTCTTTGGGCACTGAAGAATCACACCTCTGCTTTGTGTGCAATGTAATATTTATTTGCATACCGCATTGAGATGTAGAGGTGAGATTGATGCAGAGATGTGCAGCACTTTATGCAGAACACTATCCATGAACTTTTCAGAGTCAGTATGATTTTTTTTCCTGTAAAAGAACACACATATTTGTGATAAAAAGACACTAGAATTAGGCTTTGGCTTATATAAAAAGTTTTCTTATGAGATGTCACTGCCTATGGATGCAAGAGACATAAATATACAAAGCTGGTGGATGGCATTAGTTTGACAGCATTTTTATTCTGCTATTCAAATGGGAACGTTTTATATCGTGTTTAAATATCACATTCTAAGCTACAAACGTTATTACTTGTGATATTTGCAAATAATATTTGAAGCAAAATGAGAACAGAAGTTGTGGATGAGCATACTCATCTGAGGAGTTAAGAGAACTCTCTCTTGTTTTATGAGTATGCTCTTCCAGGCTACACAGAAAATTGGGATCTGATGTTAATCTTCTTTCCATTCATCACTGATGGGTTTGGTTCCAAGCCCTCAGAACTGAGTCGGCCTATTACCAAACTTGCACCAGCCAAAAAAACTCTTGAGCTAAGTCTCTACCCAGAATGCCCTTCTCCCTGTTACCCCAGATCTCGTTTGCCGCGAGCTGTAAAGCCGCGTTTCAGCCAAGCTCTCAGCTAAGTGAAATCTTTTTTGATATTTGTGTAAATGTTTTTGGATATCTTCATATTTTACTAAACCTTTAGTATTGCTAGTATCTTTTCTTCGGTCTAACCTTATTCTTTCCACTCTACCTATTGTTGGCGTTGGTAAACTTCAAGTACCATTGTTGGTACGGACTTTTCCCTTTCCCTTGTGGTATTTTTACAATACCATAGTTGGTATTTTTTTCTCTTGCTGAACCTGTTAGCTTTTGTCTTTATTCAAGTGATGTAATGGGATCCTATCTCGCCTACATTCATAACTGATGGGTTCGGAGCCGATCCATCGGCTCCGACTCGGCCAACTAGTATACTAGAATGAAGTCTCTTATTGGCTGGGCTACCCTCTATCCCAGGATGCACCACACCTGCTTCCCCAGATCTCGTTTGCCGCTTTATCAAGCTAGACGTGGTCTCGACTTGGCTGGAGCTAAGTGTATTTTTCTTATTTTTTCTGGTCTTTTGACCTGGGGTTTCCTCATAAATTCAATCAACAGCTGTTTTAACAGCTATTCTGTGTATTGTTTGAGTGTTATTGGCAGTTTTGTATCTGTTGGTACTTCGGGCAAGGCCCGTTTAAGTTAGAGGGCCTTTGCCCTTCTTAGTGGAGTGAGTGTGTTGTCTGTTTTTACTCCTTTTCTTCTCCGGGTAAAGCCCGTTTAAGTTAGAGGGCTTTTGCCCGTTGTTGCGTTCCCTTTGTTGTTGTTCTCTCCTGTGAGGTAAATCTTGTGTTCAGAGGGCTCGCGCCCTTTTCTCGCGATTTAAACAGTTTTTGGTGAAGTACTGTTCTTTGTGTGGCAGTTAGATTGTTCACTATTCCATTAGTTTGTTGGTGAAAATGTCTAAAGAGCAGAAATCTGGGTTTAAAAAGTGCACTAGGTGCAATTATAAAATGTCTATCACGGATAGTCATGCGATTTGCGTTTATTGTTTAGGGCCAAAGCATTTGCAAGAGACATGTAGTGTTTGCCATGCCTTTTCCGCTAGGGTTCTTCAAGAACGCAAAAATAAATTAATCCTGAAGGGCCTTATTAAGCCCTCCTTTGAGGAAGCTTTGGCTTCATCTTCTGCTACTGCTTCTAAAAAGAAAAGGTCGTCGGCTCCGACCAGTCCGTCGGAGCCGACTACTAAGAAGCATAAGTCGACCTCTTCTTCCTCAGCTCCACTGACTTCGGAGCCGAGGGTCGAAGGGTCTGCCTCGATGCCTCTTTCCTCGGCTCCATTAGTTTTGGAGCTGCAGGTTGGAGCATCGAGAGGCGAATCACCTCCCTCGGTTCCATTGGTCTCGGAGCCGATGGAGGTGTGCAGCTCAGACTCTTCCCCCTCGGCTCCGAAAGCTCCTTCGGCGCCAATCCTTATTCATACTGTGTCGGATCCAGCGCCGATAGTGTTGGAGCCCTTTCGGAGCCGGTCCCTTACCTTGTCTGAGCCGAGAGAGAAGTCGTCTCGACCCCTTTCTACTTCCTCTAGATCCAAATTATCTGATTCGGATTTGGATAGAGTTATTCAGAGGCTTTTCCAGTCTCCGGTTTTCGCAAAAATGGTCTCGGCTCCAGCCCATTCGGCCCCGGAGCCAATCCCCCTCGGCTTCGATTCCTCCTCCAACTTCCTCGGAGCCGTTGGAGTCGGTGATGGTGGAGCAAGGCGGAGCCGTACAGTCGGAACCGAGACCCCTTCGGAGTTTATCGGTTCCGACCATTGTTCCTACCCTGTCCTCGGGTTCGGTACCAGGACTTCCTCAGCCAGGGCCGAGGGGAACATCTTGGAGCTAGGTGCCTCGGTGCCTAGTCTTCCCCTCGGAGCATCGGCTGCGGGGATTCCTAGTGCCGTCGTGGTCTCTCGGCCAGTGACCTTCATGGAGTCTGGAGGTCCTGCCTTTGAGGCCATGAGGAGCGCGCTGGCCATGTCCTTGCCGGCTCAGCAGGTTTCCATCTCACCGTCCCTAGACCTAGAGACTGGTGCTTCTGGCGTACTGCAGTCCCATGACAGTGGGGTCCCAGGGCCTGAGGATACCCCCGTGGGGGGTTCCCTTCTTCGGGGGGTCCGTCCGAAACCGCTTTGGATGAGCCTCCACGGAAAAAATTGTGCAAGAGGAAGCACGTGGACTCCCAAGATGAGTCTATCACATCTGACACTGAACTCGATGATGCGGAGGGGTCCCCAAAATCATCTTCGGATGATGTCTCTTTCTCGAATATCCTTGAGATTCTGAGACAGAGAGGAGATTGGCAGGCCAAAACCCCTTCCGCTGAGGAGTCAGTCTTCCTCAAGGCCTTCGGAGCCCAGCCCTCCGCCTCCTGAGTGTCTCCGCCCTTTGATGAGTTACTTGATTTAATTTCTCGAAGGGCTTGGGAGCACCCTGACTCTGTGGAACCGGTGCCTGCAAGACCCAACAAATTCCTTTCAGCTCCCCCTCAAAAGGAATTTTTAACGAAAGGAGTTCCTGTAGATGAGATGGTGGTGGCATCTGCCACACAGCAGGACGTGGCAGAGGCTTCAACGTCTATCCACCCTCCTAATAAGGATTCCAGGAGCATGGATAGGTACGGGAAGCGTACCCTTTCTTCAGCAGCCTTTACCTTACGGTCGCTGAATTACCTGTGTCATTTTACTAGGCTCCAAAGGGACCTCCTTAAAGAGCTAGGTGAGTCCCTCACAGGTAATCTACCTGAGGCGTTAGCCCACACTGTTGGCGCCCAGATGACTACCTATTCATCCATTGTGAACTCGTCCATGAGGCTCATCTCGTATGCGGCCGAGGGGGCGAGTAGAGCAGCGGGAACAGGCGTGGCCCTTAGGAGACACGCCTGGTTATGCTTGTGTTCCTTTACGGAGGCTTTCAAGTCTTCCTTCGCCGACGCCCCTTTTGATGGGTCCTCTTTGTTTGGACCCAAGGTGAAGGACACACTGACTCGGTGCGAGCAGGAGGGCAAGACCTTGACTGCCGTTGGGGCCCGTTTTTCCGCTCCCTCTAGGCCTTACCACAAGGCCCAGAGAGGAGGAAAATGTCGTTCAGGAAAACTCAGAGGTCTTTCCCTACTCCACCCAGTGATCCCCCCTCTAGAGGCGGGGGGGGGAATTCGGGAAGACGCCGCCCCAGAGGTGGCAGAGGCCCCTGTAACTCTGGAGACTGCGATTCCTTTCGTGGTTCCTCCTATGCTCAACGTCCCTGAGTTGGTGCCCGACTGTGCAGCTCCGGAGCCAGTCGGGGGTCGTTTTGCGGAACACCCACAAGCTTGGGAAGCTATTACCAGTGACCAGTGGGTGCTCCGGATTATTACCGGAGGCTATCTTATTCCCTTCATCAAGCCCCCCCTTCCCTTCAGGGAAATCCCGGACATGCCACCCAGTCAGCGGGATCAAGCAGCAATAGAGGTTTCAAAGCTGCTAGAAAAAGGAGTCATCCAGCCTGTCCCCGCCGATCAGATCGGATCAGGAACTTACTCAAGACTATTTTTGGTGCCAAAAAAGACAGGGGACTTCAGGCCCATTTTGGATCTCAGTTCATTGAATCGCTTTGTGAAAAAGTCCAAATTCCGAATGGTCACTCTTCAGTCCATTCTCCCACTATTGGAGAAGGATGTCTGGCTGTGCTCCATAGATCTCAAGGACGCTTACTATCACATTCTGATAAGTCAAGAGTCCAGGAGTCATTTACGCTTCCGCCTGGGAGAAAGTCATTTCCAGTTTTGAGCACTGCCCTTTGGTCTCACCACAGCCCCCAGGGTGTTCACCAAGTGTCTGGCAGTAGTGACTGCTCACCTGAGAAGTCTAGGATTCCAAGTGTTTCCATATCTAGACGACTGGCTCCTTACTGCCACCTCCAAGCATCTACTAATTCAGTCGCTCATGGCCACAGTCAGCTTGGGCCGTTTCCTAGGAATCACTTTCAACTGGGAAAAATCTGTGCTACAGCCATCTCAGCGTATTACCTTTATAGGCGCAGAGTTAGACACAAGAAGGATGCGCCTTCTTACCGGCAGCAAGGATTCAGGTTTTGTAGAATCAAGTTCGATCCTGCCTCCCCCTATCAAGAGCTCCGGCCAATCTGATTCTGCAGGTATTGGGGTGGATGGCATCAACTATTCTCCTAGTCCCCTTAGCCAGACTGCACATGCGAGTGCTGCAATGGCTACTTTCGGTTCAATGGTCCTATCAGGAACTTCCCTTGAACCACTTGGTTATGATTACGGAAAGTTGCCGTCGAGATCTGCGTTGGTGGCTCCTCCGATCCAATCTCGACCAGGGGCGACCTTTTATCCTTCATTCCCCCGTTGCCACTGTGACGACGGACGCCTCCCAGGTAGGGTGGGGGGTCATTATCTGGACAGGTCTGTCCAAGGCACATGGCGACCCCAGGAAGCGCATTTACACATCAATATTCTGGAAATGAGAGCGGTGCTACTGGTACTACAAGCTCTCCATCATGCTCTCCCGCAAGGTCTGATTGCTATCCTATCCGACAACATGTCGGTAGTTTGGTATATAAACAAGCAAGGCGGGACCAGGTCGTACCCACTGTGCAGAGAAGCCATGAGACTTTGGCACTGGGCGGTAGCTACCAACCGCTTCCTAATGGCAACGCACATCCCGGGGAAATCCAATGTGATTGCGGACAGACTAAGCAGGACTATCCTGTTACCCCACGAGTGGTCCCTCAACCAAAGAGTGGCTGCGAAAATCTTCGCCAACTGGGGTCTCCCTTGCTGCGATTTGTTTGCCAGCCTCCGCAATGCGAAGTGCAGAGAGTTCTTCACTCTGACTCCCTCTCAGGGACAGATTCCCAGGGACGCTCTAACCCACATTTGGCCCCGGTCTCCTTTATGCCTTCCTCCGGTTCCCTCCTGCCGAGGGTGATACAGAAGGCAATTTACCTGGAGAGCGACATGATTTTGATTGCCCCGTACTGGCCTCGTCAGGTTTGGTTCCCCTTCCTTCGGAGGTATGCGGTGGAAGGTCCATGGTTTCTGGACCCGGTGCCAGACCTGTTGACTCATCAGTCAGGACAGTCTCACCCATCTCTCAGGTCCTTGAGGTTGGCTGCTTGGTTACTCCACTTCCATCCTTAGTCAGGGACAGTTCCCTCTCTCCGGAGGTTATCCACATTTTGTCCTCTTCTCACAAACCTTCCACTATCAAACTGTATTCCAGCAAATGGAAGAGGTTTGCCCTTTGGGCACAGTGATGAGGTATAGACCCTCTTACCGCCCCAGTACCGGAGGTCTTGAATTTCCTGGCCTCTCTTTTTCAGTTGGGCTCTTCAGTTTCCACAATTAAGGTTCAGCTAGCGGCCATCTCTAATTTTCATGTTTCTTTTGAACCTTCATTAATGGCAAACAAGCTTTGCAAGGCTTTCCTTAAAGGAGCATGGCTCCTTAGGCCCCCGATATCTCATCCTGTACCCCCTTGGGACCTAAATATGGTCCTGGCTGCCTTAACTGCTCGCCCCTTTGAACCAGCAGCTACCTGTGATATGAAATTCCTGTCTTGGAAGACCGCTTTTTAGTGGCCATAACCGCCAAGCGGGTTTCAGAGCTCCAGGCTCTTTGTTCTAATCCTCCTTATTTGATTTTTCACAAAGATAGAGTGTCCCTTAAATTAAATCCTCTTTTTACCAAAGGTAGCATCTTCTTTCTGCATTCAACAGTCCCTAGAGCTCCCTGTATTTTTTCCCAAATTCTCCAATAACGCAGAATATATCTTTCATCAGTTGGATGTCCATAGACAACTGCGTTTTATTTGAACAGGACTACTCAGACGCGGAAGTCAAATCAACTGTTTGTGTCCTTTGCAGTAAACAGGTTGGGTCAACCAGTGGCTAAAACCTCCATAGCCAAATGGATTAAAGATTGCATCTGTTTCATTTATTCGCAGGCTGACAAAGAGCTTCCCTTTCCAGTCAGGGCTCATTCTACCAGGGCAATGGCTACTTCTGTAGCATTCCACTCCAAATTATCAATAGATGATATTTGTGCTGCGGCTACATGGACTTCTCCGCACACTTTCATTTCTCATTACAAAATAGATGTGGTTTCTCGAGGCAGGGCTTCCTTTGGTTCCACAGTTCTCAGGAGTGTTTTCCAATGAGCCACCCGGGATTTAGGTGCTAGGGACGCTGTCCCATCAGTTATGAATGTAGGCGAAATAGGATCCCATTACATCTTTTAGTTATGTACTTACCATAACTTCGGATGTATGGGATCCATCTCGCCTACATTCATTCATACCCACCCTCCTTTCCCCCTTCCATTCGGATTTAGAGGAAATGTTGGTCCATTTGAGATCTTCTCTTGAAGAACTTTAGTTGGTTGTAGTAACTGGTATTTTTCTGTGTTTGCATGTAAGTATGAAAGCGAACAAACAAGATCTGGGGAAGCAGGTGTGGTGCATCCTGGGATAGAGGGTAGCCCAGCCAATAAGAGACTTCGTTCTAGTATACTAGTTGGCCGTGTCGGAGCCGATGGATCGGCTCCGAACCCATCAGTTATGAATGTAGGCGAGATGGATCCCATACATCCGAAGTTATGGTAAGTACATAACTAAAAGTTTCCTTTTCTTCTCTTCATACAGTGTATTGTTATATTGGTGATTGTCTTGTGATTTTTTTTGAATGGAGTTGACTTCATTATTGTTGGATTATACAGTTAGCTGTGGTATCCTTTTCTACCAAGATGTCGGATGAGAAAGGTACTTCAGGCTTTAAGCATTGTACTTCTTGTAAGGGCAAGTTGCCTAACAGTGATTCGCATGATGACTCTGTATACTGTTTGGGAGTGGCCTACCTTTCGGTGCAGCCTTCATGTGATATTTGTCAAAGTTTCAGCCAACGCACTTTTAATGAGTGCAAAAATAAACTCATTCTGAAGGGGTTACTCAAGTCTCCCTTCTCAGAGGCCATTTCTGTGATGGAGGTTTCAACCCCTCCTTCTAAGGACAAAAAAAGATCCCATTCTTTCCTTCTTCACCATCGGGTGATCACAGCAAACCCAAGAAATCTAAGGTCCCTAAGTTATCATCGGAGCATAAATCTGACTCTTTGACTCCACCTTCCTTGGCTCCATCCATCTCAAAACCTTCGATATCGACACCTGTTTTGGCACACTCCCTGCCTCCGGCACCGATCATAGATCTTACTTAGACTATTTCGACTTTGGCACCTGTAGCTACTTCGGCTCTGGGCACACCATCGACTACGACTTCAGTTTCCATTTAGGAGCCGACTGTTTTGGCTGTGAGTGCCACTTCAGCACCGTGCGTTGTACCGACTTCACTGGATCTGACCCCTTTGCTTCCAGTCTTGAAACTAGAGACTTCGGTGCCAGCATACCTTGCACCATGGACCCGATACTCTCTTTCTGTAGACCTGTTTCTGGGCCAAGTGTATAGCCCATTTCTTGAACGTCCTGACTCTCTGTCTGGAGTATCCACTAGATCCACCAGGAACCTTTCGGAACATGACGTGGGGAATCTTGTGGACCAGCTGTTGGTAGCCAGGGGGATTCCATCACTTTCTAAAACCCATCCACCTGCTGGACTTGGGCTGCCTTATGCACGGGGTCTGTATTACGTGACTGAAGAGTCTTTTCTTTGAACACGTAATATTCGAACCCAAAACATCGAAAACACTAAACCACGAATGGCCATGTCCGCAAATTTTTTCCTAGGGAAAAACTTCACACGGCTGCAAACAAACAACACAAACTTCACAATCCTAATCAAGTCGGGGACTTCGCCCCCCAGATGTGGGGGTCTGTGCCCCCCACACACACCCTAACGAAATATACCAACCCTGAGATTGCTTAAAGTTGGGGGAAAAGGGCAAACAGCGAGAACAGCCAACTGAATTTTTTCCCTAGAAAAAAATTTCCGTACGTGGCCGTTCGCAATATAGTGTTTTCGATGTTTTGGGTTCGAATATTACATGTTCGAAGAATAGTCTTTTCGATCTCGTAATAGAGAACCTATCCATGGACTCCATCTTACACTCCTCCTTCGACCATCTCAGTTCCGAAGCCTTCTGCTCCGACATCCCTCTTGAAACCCATCAACTTAGCGCCTACGGTGTATCTCACTCCGGCTCCAAGTTTGTCCCTTTGTTCTTCGGTTCCCACCAAACCAGTCCTTCCTCAATCTGGGGATTGGGAGATGGGTGCGTTGGCCCGGGATACGCTGCCAACTTTCTCCTCGGTTTCCTCCTTGGCACAGATGGCTGCATCCGCACCGATCCTGCTTGAGGCTCCTCCTGTGGGGATGGGTCCGTCGGAGCAGGGTGTGACCCCAGTCCCGGGGTTGTCATTCTTGGTTCCAACTCCCATCCGTCTTCGGGCGGGTCTTCCTTTCACGTGAAGGAGAGGGCACTTGCTTCTGGCAGCAGTCCTTTGATATTGGAACCCAAGTTTTCACCCCCTGAGCCACAGCTGTCACAGACCACCCTCCCCCAGCACACCGGGCAGAAAAGCCACTGGACACCCCTGTTCAGGGTACCCACTCTTCCAAGTTCTCCTCAGAGACCCCCACTGAGGAGCCCCCTCAAAAGGAGACATGCAAGAGGAAGCACATGGACTCGCCTGAGGAGTCCTTAATGGAAGACACTGATTACGATGATGGTGAAGGGTCCCCACGGTCACCTCCTGATGATGTCTCCTTCAGAGACATCCTGGAGATGTTAAAGCAGAGAGGTGACGGGAAGCCCTCCAACCCTTCATCTGAGGAGTCCATGTTCCTGCAGGCTTTTCATGCCCAGTCTTCTACCTCTTGGGTGAACCCGCCTGCCGACAAGCTCGTCCAACCCGTCGTGCAGCACATGGGAGAACCCGGATTCCATTGAGGCGATCCCCCAGAGACAAGACAAAATTCTTTTCCCTCCTGTGGAGAATCCGCACTGGTCCAAATTGTTACCAGTTGATGCTATGGTGGCAGTGGCGGTGGCCACGAAAAAGGACTTGGCTGAGGAAAGTCCCTTTGTCCACCCGCCCAACAGGGAGTCCCAGGTGGTGGACAGACTTGGGAAGTGTGTTTTTGCATCTGGGACCTTTGCTATACATTCCCTGAATTATTTGGCACATTTTACAAGGCTCCAGAGGGACTTGATCTCCGAGCTGTCTGGGACACTCACAGGACAGTTGTCTGATGAGGTCAGGGACAAAGTGGCCTTGCAGCTATCAACCCTGGAATCAATATCCAACTTGTCCATGAGTTTACTGTTACACACGACCGAAGGGGCTGCTTGAGCAGTGGGTTCGGGCATTGTTATGAGGCGTCATGTCTGGATGTGCCTCTCTGATCTCGCGGACCCCTTTAAGTCTTCCTTTCTGAATGCTCCCATCGAAGCTTCATCCCTTTTTGACTCCAAAGTGAAGGACACGCTAGCCAGGTGTGAGCAAGACGGAAAAGCCCTGTCTGCCGTAGGCCTACAGTTTTCCAACCCTCAATGTACCTTCTCCAAGAATCAGAGGAGTGGGAAAATGTGGCATAAGAAATCTCAGGGTCCTTTCCATGCCGCACATGGTGATGATACTCCCAGAGGCAGAGGGAGTAATAATTGTGGAAGATACCCCTATAGAGGCAGAGGGGGTCCTCGCAATCAAGGCTGCAGGGACTCCTTCTCTGGACAGCCGTATCAGTGCTCCTGAGGGGCAACCCGATTGCTTACCTCTGGGAGTGGTCGAGGGTCGTTTCTCTCTGCACCAAGCTGCCTGGCACTCTATCACCACCGATCGTTGAGTGCAAAGTATTATCCCCAGAGGTTACACCATTCCCCTTTCTTGTCAGCCAAAATTTCCAAGAAAACTTCCTGACGTTCCACTCAGTCAAAGTGAAGAAGCAGCTTCAGAGATTATAAAGCTGTCTCAAAAAAGAGTCATCCAACCAGTCCCACCAGACCAGTGCGGATCCGGATTTTACTCAAGATTCTTTTTGGTGCCAAAAAAGACAGGGGACTGAAGACCCATTTTGGATCTCAGCAACTTAAACACGTCTGTCACGCAGACCAAATTCCGGATAGTCACGGTTCAGTCCATCCTTCCCTTTTTAAGAGAAGGTGATTGGATGTGCTCTATAGATCTCCGGGATGCGTATTACGACATCAAGATGGACAAATGCTCCAGGAGTCTGCTTCACTTCCAGCTAGGAGCCAGTCATTACCAATTCCGTGCCCTGTCGTTCGGTCTCTCTACAGCCCCAGAGTGTTCACGAAATGCATGGCAGTAGTAACAGCTCACTTGAGACTAAAATGATTCCAGGTGTTTCCATATCTGGACGACTGGCTCCTTACTGCCCCCACCAAGCATCTTCTGGTAACTGCACTACAACGGATCTACCTGAGAAGGTCGAAACCGCACAACACCGACAACAAAATTACCGACACTACAACACCGAAAATGCAGAAGCCCGAAAATTGAAAATCCCGACATACCATAATGCCGACAGAACACAAAACAGGCATATAATCCCATTTACAGTCAATATAGAAGTAATAGAAGCATCGTAGCAGCATCCACACACATTAACATACTTACTAGGAGGTGCTAATAACTAATTAGTTGTAACTTCCAATAGTAACCACCCTGACACCTGAAAAGTTAACCTCAGCTAGTCATGAGTGTGCTATGCACCGAAGATAACATGGCAGATTCTGAAGAACTAGCTCCAGGAGTGCTAGGAGACATGTATAAAACAGTGAAATCGCAAAACAGGAAGGACATCCTAGTAATAGACTCTTACCTCTACCATTTAGAAAGGACCTGACACAGCAAGAGATACTGGGGATGCCAATATAAAAGCACTGAGGCTTGTAGAGGCAGAGCTGTAACCACGTTAATGCCAGATGGTGATAAACTTGACAAATCAGTAGCCCACAACCATGCTGCAGATCCTGGTGAACTACAGAGCTACATAGTCTGTAGTGACTTGAAAAGTAGAGCCAACTTAAGTAGAGACACACTGTGTCTAATAGTTGAAGATGCACTAGCATCAACCTCCCTACACACGATGCACTCTGTTCCACATAGATGGGCTCTATTACAGCAGGTGAACCATATCAGACATCAAAAGTGTGGATTAAGTACAAGAGATGAGTTGAAACTATTAAACATAGACTTCACGAAGTTCCCTCTGAAATCTGGTAATTTCATAAGTAAAGCGATGTCAGATCCCGCTACTGAAACCACTGTTGTAGTGTTTACCACAGTAAATGATTTGCATGACTTAAGCCGTGCCACCATCTGGCTCACGGATGGTACATTCTTTACAAAGGGTGTGACTATTCGACAATTGTATAGCATTCACACATTGGTTAAGTATGGCACACACACTAAATCTATACCCCTCCTATATGCGCTCATGTCAAAAAGGTCACTGAAGGCATACAGTTATCTGTGGCATAGCATATTCTTCTTGCTTAGAGATAATAGATTTGACGTGCAACTCAGATTTGTTCTCTGTGATTTTGAAATAACTGCACTCAAAAGTATCAGACTAAACATTCCTGGTGCGTGGTCAAAGGGTTATTTATTTCACTTTGGCCAGAATATCTGGCGTAAAGTACAGTCATTAGGTCTGGCTTCTGTGTACAGCAATTCCCAGGAATTCCAACTAGCTGTAAAGTCACTAGTTGCATTAACATTTTTAAAGGAAGACAAAGTCCAAGTAACATTCAGTGAACTACGAGCTACCTTCCCCACAGAAGGCAAGGAAATCCTAAAATATTTTTATGATTGGTATATTTTTGCAAAGAGGAGACACGTTAATACTAGAACCAGTGCTACAATGAGGTTTCCGCCACTCTTTCTGATATCTTTTTGGAATGTGAGTGATTTAAATGAGTTGTGTTTACCACGGACTCAGAACACAGTGGAGGCGTGGCATAGAAGGCTGAAATGTCTCGTAGGAGACAGGGGAACTAATCTGCGATACCTGTTACACACGTTGGTAGGGAACAAAACCATGTGGACGGGCTCAGGATATGGATGTCTACAGGCTGCGCACCTTCTCCAAAGAAGAGGAAGTTAATTGCTAGACACCAGCAGTTTCAAACTGTATTACACAGTAGGGAGCAGTACACACCCTTATGTTTTGTTAAAGCTATAGCAAGGCTTTTGAGAATGTAACAGCAAGTTCCTGCATAGTAGTACGTTACACACTTCTTGTGTGTACATATAATTGGCTATTGGGTTCACCGTTGTTAGCACTTCAAATCTGTTGATTTATTTCACGTGGTAAAGGGGTTTAGTATAACGTGCAAGTACTGTTGGAAATACCGTGTGCTACAGTCCAGTCTTCCATGCCTGCCAGTGGAGTTTCATTCATAATTCTACATGCTTCGTTTATCACACTAATGTTTGCAGCATACTTTGCATTGATTTGTCGATGTTTTGATTGTCGGTGTTTTGGCTGTCGAGGTTTACACTTGTTGGCTATTTGAACTGTTGGCTTTCTGGCATTGGTTATCTCATTGTCCGTGTTTTTAGTTGTCGACCTTGTCAGGTAGATCCGTTAACATACTCTCTCTGTGGCAAATTTGTGGGACTAACGATAAATTGGGAGAAATCAAATCTTATCCCTGCACAACAAATAGAGTTCATTGGAGTACTGTTCAGTACTCAGATCCTGTCTGGTATCACTCCCTCTTCACAGACTCCATTGATTGAGGCTTCATATCCGAGTGATTATTTCTCAAACATCAGCCTCTACAAGAGAAGTTCTCCAAGCCCTAGGTTCTATGGCTGCATCAATTCCAATGGTGCCTCTAGCAAAGCTACATATGCGAGTTCTGAAATGGGTCCTTCTGTGTCAATTGTTCCCAAACTGTCATCCCCTGGATTACAAGATTCGAATAACCAACTCCTGCAAGCAGGACCTACTTTGGTGGATGAGGCCAGACATAGATCTTTGGAGCCGCCCCTTTCAACCCTCCCAGCCCACAGCCATTGTGACCACGGATGCTTCCCTGCTCTGGTGGGGGGGGGGGGGCATTTCCAGGGAAAGACTGTCAAAGGCACATGGTCCACCTACATATCAGTGTTCTAGAACTGAGACCCATGCTGTTAGCATTGCAGGCATTCCAGTTGGCTCTCCCCTCCAGGACAATTGCAATTCAGTCAGACAATATGTCAGTGGTCTGGTACATCAACAAGCAAGGAGGAACCAAGTCCTATCCCCTATGTCAAGAAGCCATGAGAATTTGGCAGTGGGCGATAGCTTCCAACCGCTTTCTGATAGGAACGCATATCCTGGGGTGCTCAAGCGTGATTGCGGACAAACTGAGCAGATGCATTCTCATGCCCTACAAGTGGTCCGTCAACCCCAAGGTGGTGTCTGCAATCTTCAGCCACTGGGGCCAGCCTTGCTGCAATCTTTTTACCTCCCCGTCAAACACCAAGTGCAGCAGCTACTTCGCCCTACTTCCCCCAGAGGGGGAGTCACCGAGGGATGCTCTGATCCACAATTGACCCACGGGACTTCTCTATGCCTATCCTCCCATTCTTCTGATCCCACAATTTCTAAAGAAAGCTCTTTGGTTGAGATGCAAGGTGATCCTCATTCTGGTCATGACAAGTTTGGTTCCCGTTTCTTCGGCCTCACCTAGTATACCTGCCGTGGATTCTGGACCCTCTACCAGATCTGATCACTCACCCCAAGGGTTGAGTCACCCAAACCTGTCCACTCTGAAGCTGACAGCTTGGTTTCTTGGCAGGCTAATCTCTCGTCACCTGTTCAAGACATCATTCTGGCCTCTCATAAACCATCCACCAGAAGACTATATCAGGATAAATGGAAAAGGTGTTCCATTTGGTCCAAGGATAACATGCTAGACCCGTATTTGGCTCCAGTTACTGCAGTGCTTCAGTATTTGGCTAAGTTTTTTGATAATGGAGCCTCTGCATCTACAGTACGAGTGCATCTAGTGGCAATTTCCAACTTCCACAATGGTATAGATGGCAACCCTATTATCTCTTTACGCCTCTGCAAGGCTTTCCTCAAAAGGACCTCTCATCTCAGGCCTCCTTTCAGACAGCCCGTAGAACCATGGAACCTCACTTTAGTCCTCCAGTCTTTTACTCAAAAGCCCCTTGAGCCTGCTGCTAAGTGTGACCTAAAGTTTTTGTCTTGGAAATCTTTGTTCCTGGTAGTCATTACCTCTGCCAGAAGAGTTTTGGAGCTGCAGGCATTGTGTATCAAGAGGCCCTATCTGTTTTTTCATAAAGACAGAGTGTCACTTCAGATGAACCCATCCTTTCTTCCCAAAGTTGTTTCTGAATTCTCTATTAACCAGTCCATTGATCTACCAGTGTTTTTTCTGAATTTTGCCAATAGATGAGAGTATTGCCTTCACACCTTAGACGTACATAGACAGTTAAGATTTTACCTAGACAGGATCAAACCTATCTGTAAATCTGAACAGCTTTTCATCTCCTTTTCAGGACCCAAAATGGGAGAAGCCGTTTCCAAGGTTACATTATCAAGATGGCTAAGGGACTACATTCGTGTCACCTATTCCCTCCATAATGAATCCATGCCAAAAGTTAAAGCCCACTCCACTAGATCTATGGCAACTTCTATAGCATTCCATTCCAGGGCATCCATGGATGACATCTGTGCAGCAGCTACTTGGGCTAAGCCTCATACCTTTATCATCATTACATATTGGACCTGGTCTCCAGGGGGAGAGCTGTCTTTTGCTCAGTGGTACTCAGGAATGTTCTTCCATAAGGGCCACCCATGGACCTCAAGGTATCTTGGGATTCTGTCCCATCAGTGATGAATGGAAAAAAGATGAACAACATCAAATAAAGAAGTTATGTCTTACCATAATGTTCCATCTGTGTTGTTCATCTTCTTTCATTCATCCCTTCCCACACTCCTTCCCCCTCCAAAGGCTCCTGGGGGATGCCTTGGGTCTAACTGGTGCACTAGGGAACTTGCGTAGAAGTGGCCTCGGCTGTACTTCCTTTCTTAGCAAACTCGATCTGAGATAACAGGGAAAAGGGCATTCTGGGTAGAGACTTAGCTCTAGAGTTTTTTTGGCTGGCGCGAACTTGCTAATAGGCCGACTCGGTTCTGAGGGCTTGGAACCAAACACATCAGTGATGAATGAAAGAAGATGAACAACACGGATGGAATGTTATGGTAAGACAACTTATTTTTTTCTGCCAGATATGCTCAGATAGAAAACAGAGTTAATAATAATACCTGCTTTACTGTAAAGCCCAATGGCAGTGTATCTGCAGAGTCCACCTCTTTATTATGAAATATAAAGAACAGACAATAGAGATGTGATGCTATGGATAGTTATGTGTACAAAAATAAAGAATATGTTAAGATCACGTCACTGGATTGCTGTTTGCCTTTCACAGTTCTACAAAGCAGGAGAGGATACAGCATGAGTTTCCAGACTGATCATTGTCAGAAATACTAGCAGCAGCTTTCATTTCAGACAAATGTAATATCTCATCTGAAGTACCCTAAATGGTTAAGCTGAAGGAGACATCATCAAGCACTGTGATAATGGCTCTACAGGGACTCCTTGCATGTCAAGACATTCCAGATTATCATAATTTAGAGAATAGGCCCCAGTTTACGGACTGAGAGTTTCACAGTTTCATGGCAGAATGGGAATCCTGCCACTGCACTTGAAGCCCACAATACTTCTAGGCAAGTAGAGTAGTCAATTCAAACTGTTGAAATGTCATGAAAAAATGAAAAAAAAGTGCCCTGGATAAATAGCAAGACTGCTGTCCAGAACTTCTGGAGTAATGCCACACACTGCTACACCCCATGAAACTATTAATCTTAGACAGAAGACTAACAACAAGATTGCCACTATTGTTGCTGTTGCATTCAGGAACAAGTGCTGGGTCTAAAGGCGGAATGGAAACAAACACAATAATGCCAGAAGAAATACAATGACACAGGGAGCAGAAGACCAACCAATTTGTTCTCCATCTTAAATCTCACACTTTATGACTAAATTATGGCTGTCAACTAACGTATCTGTCCACAGCACCATCTTTATTGTAGTGGCTGCATCAGAGTACAGAATTTCAGAAAAGCAGGCACTAGCAGTGTGAGACTGTTGTATCTTCTTTTAAGCCTAAGCCAGTTATATTGTGACTCCAGTTTTGCAATAGAGTAGGGAATTGTTCTACTGAAAGGGAAAAGCTTCTCAATGTGTTTGCTTTGTACTACTGGTGGTGCTGCCCTTTGGCTGGGTGAGCTGCTGAATCTATCAGTAGGTGAGCTGATTTTTCCTTCACAATGTCTGCTGAGGGGACTCCCTCTCTGTTGACATTGTGTCATTTTTAAGATAGTGTAAAGAGAGCAGTTCTACAGATGATGTTCTCTTCTGTTCTGTGTGGTCTGGTACAATGCCATTACTCTTGTTGTTTTTATTTGCATGCGTATTACTATTCCAGAAACCACTTATTTGAGATAAAAGGAAGGATCCATTTGTAAGAGGCCCGAGATATGGATATAGTAATTTTATTGCATCCCATCACTTTACCAAAAATTCATGTCATTCTGTCCAAATACCAGGAAGAATGTCACATAAATGTACTACCATTTTTCTAGATAGTTCTGAAAGTAGATGCGTACGTGTAAGAGAGATGCAAAGCGATACTTGGCTTAGAGCATAGATGGAAGGTGTTAAGATAAGATGTTCTGAAAGATCAGTATCTCTGCTCCATGATACTCAGTTTAACTTCTAATGTTTAATGATCTCAAGTAGCCAGGTTGCAGCAGAGACCTCTTTGAAATGTAATGATGAAAAACAAGTGACATAACTAGAACTCACTTGTGGAAAGACCCTTATCCACATCCTTGAGGGATCTTTTTTATTTCTTACAGCAGAAGGTACTGCAATTTGCGAACCCTCTGAATATTTTGAATCATTTACAAGGACACAAAGTAAAAATCTTTTAAAAGGCCTCATTCTAGCTCTAGTTATGTGAGTACTGAGAGTGCCATTCGTGGTAAACTTCTTTTGTGATAAATATTACAAAACTGTATCTTTACATAGTAAGACTAACATTTCTGTCCTGTTCCATAGATTTTATCACACAAACCATTCAAGATTTTAAAAAGCAGTGGATTGGGCTGAAGATTTCCATATCTTCAGGTATTGGCAAATGGATAGATGGTACAGCTGTAGCGTATAAGAATTTCAATCCTTTGTTTGATGGAAGGCCAATGTATTTATCACTTCATGTAAGTATTACGAATTTTAAAAATACTTTGCCCACGTATGGATTTGTAATTGTCTTTTGTTAGGTTTATAAAACAGCACAATGTGTGACTCACACAGAAAAGGACATAGTTAAAATCAGTTGAACCATGCATTGCTGTGCATTTTACCTTTTAGAATGAGGGACATTCTCCAGCAGGTAATGTATAGTTTGAGTGTTCATCCAACTGTCCACCATCAATGAAACATTTCTTTTCCTTACACAAGCATTGAAGGGGAGCACCTCTTCTACCTAAGCTGACACGCATTTAATTGTTTTGTATAGTATCTTCACTGCTTCTGCACTTTTCATATTGTGTCATGGAGATGACAGCATTATGAAGCAGCACTCTGGCATTATAAGAAAAGCAGATGGCATTTTATTTTTCTAATGACCCACAGCAATTGTTTTCTTATTTGCAAACACTGAAGTATCGTTTCAGAACAGTCTGACAATTTGAAGGAACACTTAACTAGCAGTCTGAACCTTTGGCCTTATGTTATCTGAAGATGTTCTAATTATTACAAAGATGTCACTTAATTTTAATTGGATATTTATAATTTTTTTCTAAGAAATTAGAAACATTTTAATTTTTAACATCAAATATTCTTAACATTTTGGGTAATTTGTCTTAGATAAGGTTTATCTAAAACAACAAATCTGTGATGTAGTCACAGTGCATGTTTAGTAATACAGTATATGATGACACATTTGGCATTGCTGAAACACTGAATATGCACGTAAGACAAGTTTCAGAGTGCATATTGTAAGTATATGCAATTACTAAAGAAATCAGGAAACGAACGCTTCAGCTCTACTGTGCAAATCACAATTAGACATTACTTATAGGTGATCTGAAACGTAGAGTCTTATATAAAAGATGCATTAAGTGCTACTAGAATAGCTGAATTAAAACATCAAATGACAACTCACATTATTATTTCTAGATCAAACAATCTGCCATCTTGGAAATTTTGCTATCATAAATAAAGGCCTTCTGTCCTTTCTGCTATCTGAAGCAGAGACACACAAGTAATATGACTATAGTTGTTATAAAAAATTCAGTCTCTGAGGTTACAGAACTGTAAGCAGTAATAAGCCCACAATGCAATCTTTGATAAACTAGCTGTACCAACTTTCATCTGTCATGGAACATACAACTCTGACCACTCAAATGTATTATAAAATTACTTTTGTAAGGAATGATGGGATTTGGAAACACATTTCCTCTACAAATATTCCTCCCTTTAGGTCTTTTAATTCTAAAATACATACTTATTAAGGTCAATTATTTAAATAACAAATGTCTTAAATAATTGATGGACATATTATTGCAATAGAGAAATCGGCATGACATAATTGAATGCATTTTTAATGTCTGTTATTAAGACAAGCAGAACTGTGATAATGCTCTGTAGATACAACAGTCTTGATTTGGCTGCACAGTTTAACATAGTTATTAAATTTGAAACAGGTGTGGAGACCAAGCTAGTTTTACATTTTCAGGTGGGCTGTCAGGTGAAAAACACATAGTATGCTGGAACTTTCTGAAATATAAGATTTGCAAAAGGAATGTTTTTTCCAAGTCTTAGCCTAGGAACATTTGTTCACATGTTTGAGATTGAAATGTGCTGGATTGGAAGGATGACATCATGCCACATTCAACAGTACATGGAAGTAATCATGCAAGCAACAAATAAAACTTTTGTGTATATCAGTTTATGACTCCTTGGGAATGCATCGCCAGCAAAAAGCATTCTTTTGCAGATGAAGACCAGGGTATTTGTGAAGTCTGTGTCCTGATGGTTGTGGTTTTATTCGCTATAATGCACAGGACATTTGCAAGTTTATTTGAAGTAGTATATGGATAAGCAATGATTGGCTGCAACTGTTTATACACATGTTGAAATGTTACTGAGTAATTGCAGTAAACTTGGCTGTCTGAATGACATCCACAATAGTGATTTTGTTTGCATTTAGCAAGGACATAGCAGACGTCATGCGGAGTTTAGTTCCCCTTTTTTCTACACTTGGACACTGCACAGTTAGCAAATGCAGACCACAGTGACTTTGTATACATAAACAGACATTTTGTTTATTAGTATTTCTTGCTAATCAAGCCACATAGTTAAAAAAGTACAGTTGTGTACACTTACCATAAAAGTAGATGTTCAAGTGTATTCACTGTTGCAGTCATTACATTTGGGTTATCTGGTTGCAGGTAGCTCTCAGTCGGCCTGATTATCAATGTCTTGGGTCCTGTGTCACTTGCTGTCTCATCTTCCATGACGTCAGGTAGTCAGGGGTATAAAGCATGCAGCCAATGCCATTACATCAGTTTTTCTTGCCCCAGATGTCAGGTGCCCCCATAATGGGAAGCAATTGTATACAAGGCTACACCTCCAACAAAAAGCAAATACACCAGAAAGCTTAAATAAAGTAAATAAGAAGAGAGGTATAGTCAATAGAAGTCAGGGGACTGGAGGGAGGGTAACCAGGACTGCAACAGTGAATACACTCGAACATCTACATTTATGGTAAGTGTACACAACTGTACTATGTTCTTCGTGTTTCACTGTTGCAGTCATCACATTTGGGTAGATTTCCAAAGCTAAGGAAGGGAGGAGGCAATTAGAGAGCATTAGGACCAGCTATTAGGCCCTGCAAGACTGCAGTGGCAAAACCAGCTCTGGATTTAGAAAAAAATGGCAAGTGGTAATGCTTGGTGAAGGTATGTACAGAACTCCAGGTAGCAGCTTCTAGGATGTCCCTGGTAGGAACACCTCTGAGAAAGGCTGTAGAAGTGGATGCAGCCGTGGTGGAATGGGATCTTATCCCCTGTGGGGTAGGTTTTCCATGGTGCTTATAGCAGAAATGAATACAATGGCCTATCCACTTAGAAATGGTTTGTTTTGACATGGCCTTCCCCTCTGCTCCTGCAGCAAAGGCAACTAGCAGTTGTTCAAATTTCCTGAGAGGCTTAGTCCTGTCCAAATAAAATCTAAATTGTCTGTGCACGTCCAAGGAGTGCAGTATCTGTTCTCCTTTGTTCTGTGGATTAGAAAAGAAGGTTGGCAAATAAATGGACTGATTAAGGGCCACACTGGATACCACCCTGGGCATAAAGGAAGGATTGGTCCTGAGGGACACTCTGTTCGCATGAAAAATGATGAAGGGCTCCACTGCCATGAGGGCCTGTAATTCAGACACTCTTCTTGCTGAAGTGATGGCTAGAAGGAAGGCTGTTTTCCAAGAAAAAGGAGGTAGAGTCAGCTTTTCCAATACAAAGTTAAGGTCCCAGGTTGGAGTAGGGTCTCTCCTGGGTGGTCTTAAATTTTTGGCCCCTCTGAGAAATTGTTTCTGCAGGGGGTGAGAGAAGAGGAGGGGCTTAGTATTATAATGTGCTGAAATGGCTGAGGCATGAATTTTAACAGAAGAGAAGGAAAGGCCCTTGTGAAGCATCTCTGTTAAGTATTGAAGAATATGCAGTAAACTGGGCACTGTTGTGCCCATCCCCTGAGTCTGGCTCCAGGAACAGAATCTTTTCCACTTTTCATCATAGGATTTTCTAGTACTAGGCCTCCTTGCCTCCAGTATGACATCCGGCACATGTTTGCTGAGGGATGGTATTGGAGAACTCAGGTAATTAGCCAGGCTGCCAGGTTCAGGTTTTGAAGCTGGGGGTGCAGAATCTGGCCCTCCTGCTGGGACAGCAGGGAAGGGGTCTGAGGCAGGTGCCATGGTTCCAGCAGTGACATACTGCGCAAGAGGGGGTACCAGTGTTGGCGTGTCTAGTCTGGAGCAATGAGTATTGTCCTTGGTTTGTCCTATTTGATCTTTATTAGAACTTTTGAGAGGAGAGGCAGAGGAGAAAAGGCATAAACTGGGAGGCTTTCCCAGGTGAAGGACAGGGCATCCACTTTCCAAACTTGTCTGTGGGGAGTCCTTATGCAGAATTCGTCCAATTGGTAGATGTTCATCGTGTTTCACTGTTGCAGTCATGACTGTAGGGTTCTCCCCTGCTGGTAGGCAGCCCTCGGTTGGCCAGAATCCCAAAGTCTGGGTCCGGCGTCGGCCGTTCATCCATGCTCCCTGACGTCAGAGCGCCAGGAGTATAAAGCTGACAGCCGACGCCATCTTCTCCAGTCTTTCTTGCCGTGCGGTGATAGCAGTTCGCAAGTGCCGGTTGGCTGACTCCTGACGATTTTTTCTGATAAACTTCGGTCTAAAGTTTTCTCCTCCACTCAAAGCTAAGTACCCCGTTGGGGAAACTTTTTTCTTGCTCCACTCCGATGTCAGAAAAAGTTAATAATTGTATTTCATGTGGGAAGCAAATACCTCATAAGGATTTTCATTCTTACTGTATTCCTTGCTTGGGCCCTGACCACGAAGTAGCTAGTTATCAGTTTTGTGCTAGATTCAATCAACGTACTATTAAGTGAAGGTACGATTTTGCTTTTCATTACTTCGGTAGGTGCTTTAACTACAAAATGTTGTCGGATACGGTTCCGGCTACTGGAGTTCACAAACGTCACAAGGATAAAGACAGGCCTCCGAGGTCCAAATCTGATGATAGCGCACAAGTGGAGCCAGCTTCAGGTTCGGCCGTCGTCAGTGAGGCGCTTTTGCAGCCCCTGTCGTCGGCCATTTCAGAACCGATGGCCGAAACGGACTCTCATGAGGAGCCAACCAGGCCTTTAAATATTTCTATTGCAGGACCTTCGGACAATGCTCCTTCGGATGGGTCCGGAGCCGCTGTGCAGGTACCGGCTTCCGAAGGGGTTTTCAGGCCTACTCAGCTTCTAATAAAGGCAAAGACAAATACAAAGGCAAAGACTCCTTCTAAATCAAAGACTGCAACTCAGGCCTCTTCTGAACCTGCTCCCAAGTCACAGAAACAGTTACTCAAGATGGCGGAGGATTTACTTACTATGATTAGGGTTTCACATCCCCCTCCAGATAAAAGGCCAAGGCAGGATGTTTATTATGATTCCTCTGATCAGGCTTCTGTTTCCTCAGTTTCTTCTTCTGACCAGGAATATTCTTTCCCTCCTTATGAGGATTCTGATGCTGAGGAATCCATTCCTTCAGCTTCTCCCCCTGAGGATTTCTCTTTTGGGGAAACTTTGCATGAAATGAGGGAACATTTCCACTGGGAAGGACAGGAGTATTCAGAATCTAAGAAAAGACTGAGGGATTTTCTTCTTCTTCCCCAACATAGACCCCTGGCTATTCCTCCTGTTTTGGATATTGTGGATGATGCCTTTTTGGAGGCTAACTTAACCCCTGACTCTTTTCCTCCTGCTCCTGTTAAGCCTGATAGATATTACAGGGTTCCTGATTCCCACCAGTTTTTATACAAGAACCCTTCTGCTGACCCTGAAACCATTTCTCAGGGTCCTAAGGGAGTTAAGGCCGCTTCTGCCAAAAATCCCATTCCTACTGAAAAGGATTCTCGATCCTTAGAAAGATGGGGCAAACAAGTGTACACTTCTGCTACTTTGTCCATTAGGGCTTTAAACTGTCAGTTTCATATGCTGAAATACCAGCAATTTCTCTTGTCTGTTTTAAAACAAAAGCTTACTTCCATTTCTGCCTGTGCAGATGATAAGGAATTACATGACTTATTGCATGCCACTGAACAAGTTGGGAAGCATGGTTTACACTGTGGATTTGATGCCTTGGAGGCTTCTTGTAGGGCTGCTGCCTCCGGCACAGTCATTAGAAGGCATGCATGGCTAA
Organism: Protopterus annectens; assembly: GCF_019279795.1. Taxonomy (NCBI): domain Eukaryota; kingdom Metazoa; phylum Chordata; order Ceratodontiformes; family Protopteridae; genus Protopterus; species Protopterus annectens. The sequence goes on from NC_056737.1 coordinate 1,125,912,434, forward strand.
AGGAACAAAATTTGCCTGAACAAGTAAAGGCTAAATTATTGGATGCTCCTGTTCAGCATAATGTTTTGTTTGGATCAAAAGCTGAAAAGGTGATTAAAAAGATGGAGGATAAGGCGAAGTCCATGCAAACAGTTAAAGATTTCTTACAAGTACAGCCACCTAGATTTAGCAGGAATTGGCCTTCGAAAAATTGGTCCTTTCCCACTTCAGACAGGCCTTAGAGGGTAGATATAGACACTCCAGAGGAAGGCCTCAAACACAAGCTTCTTATAGACCAAGACAGTGGACTGCTTCCACCCCTAGGGGAGGAGAGGACAGGTCACAAACTCAAAGAAAACAAACTCAATGACTCCCTCTGTTGGGCTACAGGAACTTCTTGCCTGGAAGCCCCTCTCGGAGGAAAACTCTCTCTTTTTTATCAAAATTGGACTCAAATAATCCAAGACAAGTGGGTTTTGGATGTGATTTTAAGAGGTTACAAATTCCATTTTCATACCTTGCCAAGGCCAAGCGGATGGCCAGACCTTCCAAAACATCAATGGACGGAGGCCTTAAACCAAGTGGAAGCTCTTTTGGCTATGAATGCCATAGAACTGGTTCCACTTTCAGAGATGGGAAAAGGTTTTTACTCAAGGCTCTTTCTAGTCCCCAGGAAGCAAAACTCATGGAGACCCATTCTGGACCTGTCGGTCTTGAACACCTTTCTAGAGATTCCAAAATTCAAGATGCTTACTCTACAGCAGCTACTTCCAATGCTGTCCAAAGATGCATGGATGGTAACTTTGGATTTAAAGGAGGCATATTTACACATTCCCATCAGGCAGGATCGCAGAAAATACCTCAGGTTCAAGGCCGGATTGAGGCACTTTCAATTCTCTGCGCTGCCCTTTGGATTGTTTACTGCGCCCAGGGTCTTCACCAAATGCCTGGCTCCAGTAGTAACTTACTGCAGACTCAAGGGAATTCAAATTTACCCTTATCTGGATGATTGTCTAATTCAGGCAGACAGCAAGGATGTCTTACTCCAGCATCTAGAATTTGTACAGAACCTCCTCAAGTTCCTGGGATTCTCTGTAAACATAAAAAAGTCAAATTTGACACCGTCACAACAGATAACTTTTCTGGGTGCTCTTCTAAACACCACAACCCAGATGGCATTTCTGACATCCGAAAAACAATTACAGCTGGCTTCAACTTTCAAAACCTTGGCAACTGTAACTCAACTATCTGCAAGGAAATTCCTGCAGGCTTTGGGTTACATGGCCTCCTGCATCCTTCTCGTACCATATGCAAGACTACACATGAGGAAAATACAGTGGTACCTAAAAAGTGTATGGTCTCAGCATTGCCACAGTTTAGACATACTGATCTCCGTCCTTCCTTGCCTTCAAAAGGAATTTCTTTGGTGGTCCAGGGCATGTGCTCTAAACAAAGGGAAACCCTTCCGTCTGCCTCCTGCCACTCAGATTCTAACCCACAGATGCCTCGGATTATGCTTGGGGAGCCCATTTTCAGGGCAACTGTCTGCAGGGCCTTTGGACAAAGGATCAGAAGCACCTGCATATCAATTTAAAGGAAATGTTAGCCATTCAGAAAGCTCTATTGGCCTTCAGGAATCTTTTACAACCAGGACAACTACTAATACGGACAGACAACACCACAGTTATGTGGTACATAAACAAGCAGGGGGGATCTCATTCTTACCCCCTTTGCAGACTAGCCATGGATCTATGGAACACAGCTCTAGCTTGCAATCTGGATCTTCAAGCTCAGTTTCTACCAGGGAAACAAAACTTCCTGGCAGACAGTCTGAGCAGAAAGCTTTCGGATCCACACGAGTGGATGCTGGACACCAAAATATTCAGGATGATAACAGCAGTCTGGGGATGTCCTCACATAGACCTCTTTGCATCCCATCTCAATCATCAACTACAGAATTTTTGCACCAGGACTTTCCACAGAGAAGCTTGGAAAGTGGATGCCCTGTCATTCAGTTGGAGGAACCTCTCGGGTTATGCCTTTCCACCTCTTCCTCTTATTCCACGGGTCTTATTGAAGATAAAACAGGACAAGCCCAAGATGATTATCTTGCTGGCTCCAAATTGGCCTCGGCAGTTTTGGTATCCAACTCTAAAGAACCTATGTCTGGAGCCCCCTTGGGTTTTACCTCAGTCTCCGAACCTTCTGTCCCAACATCAGGGTCAGGTTCTACACTCTCATGTCAGAACTCTCAGCCTGGCGGCCTGGTTAATCCAGGGCCTTTGATTTCTTCTTTCCTACCCAAGCAGGTTATGGATGTCATTTTAGAAGCCAGACGTCCTAGCACTAGAAAATCTTATGCTGGAAAATGGAAAAGATTTTGTTCCTGGATGCAGGCTCAGGATTCTGATCCTCTTCTTCCTAACATTACCTTAATTTTACTTTACATGACAGATCTCTTACATAAGGGTCTCTCTTTCTCTTCCATTAAGATTCATGCCTCTGCTATTTCTGCTCATTATAATACAGACCCTCCCATCTTTTCCCACCAGCTCATGAGACAGTTTCTCAGAGGAGCTAAGAACTTAAGACCTCCTAGATCTCCTCCCATTCCTGCTTGGGATCTCAACTATGTTTTGGAAAAACTAACCTTGCCTCCTTTTGAGCCTGCTGCCTCTTCTGACTTCAAGTTTTTATCTTGGAAAACAGCTATCTTGTTAGCCCTTACCTCTGCCAGAAGGGTTTCAGAGTTACAAGCTCTTATGGCTGTGGAACCTTATATTATTTTTCATCAAGACAGGGTATCTTTGAGGACTAGCCCTACCTTCATGCCTAAGGTGGTTTCCAAAGTGGCTTTAAATCAAACTATCCACTTGCCAACCTTTTTCCCCACTCCTCAAAATAAAGGGGAAAGGATCTTACATTCCTTGGATGTACACAGACAACTACGTTTTTACCTGGATAGAACCAAGGACATCAGAAAATCAGAACAATTGTTTGTTTCTTATGCTTCAAGTTCCCAAGGTAAAGCCATTTCAAAACAAGCCATTTCTAAATGGATTGCCCATGGAATCAGATTTTGTTATTCACACCATGGAAAGCAAATCCCAGGGAGTATACGGACTCATTCCACCAGAGCTGCTGCCACTTCTGCGGCCTTCTTCAGGGGAGTTCCTACCAAAGATATTTTGGAAGCTGCAACTTGGAGTTCAGTGCATACTTTTTCTAAGCACTACAATTTACTTCTCTACTCTAAGTCTAGGGCAGGCTTTGCCTCTGCAGTCTTGCAGGGCCTTTTAGCCGCCCCTTCTTCTTTATGACTACCACCCTTTCTTTCAGCTTTGGGATTCTACCCTACAGTCATGACTGCAACAGTGAAACACGATGAACATAGTACAGTTGTGTACACCTACCATAAATGTAGATGTTCGAGTGTCTTCACTGTTGCAGTCTGGATTTCCCTCCCTCCTGTCCCCTCTTATTTTTACTTTTGTCTAGTTCCATTTTTAACCATTCTTCTGAGGTGTATTTGCAAAGGTTATGGGACCTTTTTCATTTTGGGACTCCTGACATCTGGGGCAAGAAAAACTGGAGAAGATGGCGTTGGCTGTCAGCTTTATACTCCTGGCACTCTGACGTCAGGGAGCATGGCTGAACAGCCGAAGCCGGACCCAGACTTTGGGATTCTGGCCGACCGAGGGCTGCCTGCCGGCAGGGGAGAACCCTACAGTCATGACTGCAACAGTGAAGACACTCGAACATCTACATTTATGGTAGGTATACACAACTGTACTTTCTGAGGGGAGGCAAATAGGTCTATCTCTGGGCTCCCCCATTTGTTTCTCAAAATGTTGAATATCTTTGGTTCCAGTTTCCACTCGTGTGGGTCCATGAGATTTCTGCTTAGGTCATCTGGCAGTGAATTTAGCTTTCCTGGCAGGAATTGAGCTTGTAGGTGCACTTGGTAGCACAAGGCTGTGTTCACAGAGCCATGGCTAGTCTGCAGAGAGGGAATGAGTGGGTTCCCCCCTGCTTGTTTTTGTACCACGTAACAGTGGTGTTGTCCGTCTTTACCATTAATTGTCCTGGAAGAATGTGGTCCTTGAAGGCGGTCAGAGAATTCTGTACAGCTAACATTTCTTTTTGATTAATATGCAGGTGCATTTGACTCTGGTTCCATTTGCCCTGAATGCACTGCCCTGCCAAGTGAGCCCCCCATGCATAGTCTGATGCGTCTGTTGTTAGGGTTTAGGCGGTAGGGGGTAGAGTGAATGGCAGTCACTTGTTGTAGTGGCAGGCCTCTGCCCACCAAAGGAACTCTGTCCTTATACAATGATAGGAATGATTGATTCCAGGTCCTGGAAATGTTGACACAATAGGCTTTTTAAATACCATTGTAGTTTCCTCATATACAGTCTTGCATATGGAATTAGTAGAATGCAAGAGGCCATGAACCCCAGGGCTTGCAGTATTTTCCTTGCAGATAGCTGGGTCTTTGTGGCCAGTAGTTTGAAGTAGGCTGTCAAATAAACTTGTTTCTCTGGCCTGAGGTAGGCCATCTGGGAAGTTGTGTTCAAGCTTACTCCCAAAAATACAATTTGTTGGCAGGGTACTAGGTGAGATTTATTTTTGTTTATGATCTACCCCAGTGAGGTTAGCAGTTTCTTTACAAATGCCAGATGATTCAATAGTGTGTCCTGGCTCTCTGCCTGAATTAGACAATTGTCCATTTATGGGTATATTTGAATATTTCTTTGCCTGCAGAATGCAATGACAGGAGCTAGGCACTTTATGAATACCCTGGGCGCAGTAGATAAGCCAAAGGGCAGTGCAGAGAACTGATAGTACATGTAGCCTGCTCTGAAGCGTAGGTATTTTCTGCAAGATTCCCTTATTGGGATGTGCAGGTAAGCTTCCTTTAAGTCCAAGGTTGTCAACCAGGCATTTTTTCCTAGCATGGGAAACAGCTGGTGCAGAGTTAGCATTTTGAATTTTGGGATTACCAAAAAGATGTTTAGGATGGACAGGTCCAGGATAGGACGCCAGGAGTTGTTTTTTTTGGGTACCAGGAAATGTCTGGAGTAAAAACCTTGTCCCCTTGCTGGGACAGGTTGAATAGCCCTGATACTTAAAAGAGAGAGAATCTGCTGTTGGGCCTCTGCCACTGATTTGGGGGTAGGTCTGGCCAACCGTTTGGGGTTGGTAAGGTGTGGAAGTAAAATCTGTATCCTTGGGAAAGTATATATGTTAAGTTGTCATTCTCGCCTTCATTCTTGCTGGATGGGTTCTCGGCCTATACTATAGCTCGAGAGCTATTTTTGCCAGCTCGAGGCAGCCCTATATCCCACAATACCATGCGCTAACTCCCCAGATCTCGTTTGCCACTTCACTGCGAGGTTGCCTTTTTTTACCGGCTCAGGTCAGTAAAAGAGATTTTTTTCAATAGAGCTATTTTTCAGATAGTTTTCCAGATAGTTTTCCTACCTTAGGTCCCTATCGATAGTTTTATTTATTACAGCCCTTTTGTAGCCCTTCTTCCCCTCCTTTTAGTTAATTTTTATAATCGGGCCTACGGCCTTTAGCTTAGTTTCCCCCACCCCTTGAGTGTCTGTGTGTGGGTGTTTAAGTCAGTCCCCTTTACTCCCTTCTGGGTATAAGTTGACTGAGTGTGTGGGCTGACTGTGTTTTCTGTATTTAGGACTATGTCCAAAGACGCTAAGGTCTCGGGATTCAAGAAGTGTGACTCGTGCTGTCAGAAAATGTCTCTGACAGACGGTCACACTTCTTGCGTCTACTGCTTGGGGCCTTTACACCTGCAGGACTCTTGTTCCGTCTGTCACGGATTTAGTTCAAGAGTCCTGCAGGAGCGTCGTAATAAGCTCATCTTGAGGGGCTTATTGAAGCCCGATGACTCCCCGTCCAAGTCTGGCTCGGGGAAGTCTTCTTAAACCGCCAAACCCTCGGCTCCAGCTTCTGAGTCGAGGACTGGTGTAACTGAGATGGCTCCGATATTGGTTCCAGTCGGATCCGAAGCGAGCAAGGTCGTATCCACTCCGAAACCTGCATCGGAGCCAACTCCTGCATGCAAGCACTCTAGATCCCCCCTCGCTAGAATCCGTCCAATCGGCTCCGAGATCACCACTCCTATCGGAGCGGAGTCATAGGACTCATTCATTCAGGTCATTCAGGCTTTCCGACCACGATATTGAGAGGGTGGTCAGTAGGCTCATAAAATCTCAGGCACTAGCCCAAATGCTCCAAAGCCCGTCTCACCAGACTGTGGCTCCCTCGGTACCGCCATCGATTCCTCCCCCAACTCACCATTCGAGTTCGGAGCCGGAGTTTGTCGGAACCGTAACCTTGCCCACGTCAGAGCCGATACTTCCACCTTCGGCTCCGGCGTTGTTGGCTCCGACTTCTTCATTGGTTCCATCCGTGGAGATGTCCAGGCGCCGGGACTCCATTGTCGGCTCCGAGGGGGCGAGTGGCATCGGACCCTTGTCCGACCCCGCTCTCCCTCTCGGAGCTTCGGCTCTGGTTAGTTCGGCCCCGACATCATTCTCGGAGCCTTCTCTGTCGGTGCCGGGAGCGGTTCGGGTCTCTTCGGAGCCGGGACTGCCTTTGGTGCCTGATAGGGGAGCCTTCGAAGTGATGAGGAGCGTGCTGGACCCAGTGTCCACTCCAAGGTTAAGTTCTGCAGCTCCTCCCTCTACAGTGCCTGTTACGGTCTCTGGCCATCCTCCTGCATCTGACAGCAGAGATCCAAAGCGTAGGGTACCCACTTTGGGTGTCTCCTCCTCTTCCAAGGCCTCCCCTGAAGCTTCAGGGGAACCCCTAGGAAAAGAAAGTGCAAGAGGAAGCACATAGACTCCCCCGAGTCTGTCACGTCGGACACCGACTTGGATGAGTCGGAGGGTTCCCCGAGATTCCCCTCTGAGGATGTCTCTTTTTCAGACATCCTAGAGATCCTGAAACAGAGGGGAAATTGGTCCACTCTCAAACCCTCCGAGGACGAGTCGGTTTACCTTGACGCTTTTGGATCTCGTCCTTCCACCTCCTGGGTGTCTCCCCCTTTCGACCCACTAATGGAAGTAGTGGCCAGAAAGGCGTGGGCAGCTCCTGACTCAATGGAACCTACCCCTAGGAGGCCCTCTAAATTTATTTCTGCTCCAGAGAACAAATCCTTTCTGACCAAAGGTGTTTCAGTAGATGCTATGGTGGTAGCAGCAGCCACTAAGAAGGAATTAGCTGATCCTTCTGTACCTGTTCATCCTCCTAACAAAGAGTCCAGGACCATGGACAGGTATGGTAAGCGGACATTTGCTTCAGCGACCTTCGCCATGCGGTCACTGAACTATTTATGTCATTTCACCCGCCTTCAGAGAGATTTGCTCAAAGAGCTGGGTGAAACCATACAGGATCCTTCTGCTGCGGGTTATCAGGACAAGATGAACTCCCAGCTGGCTACCCTGAATTCCATTGTCAACTCCTCCTTGCGGCTTATCTCCTACGCAGCCGATGGAGTGAGTAGGGCCGCAGGCACAGGTGTTGCATTGAGACGTCACGCTTGGATGCGACTCTGTAACTTTGCCGATCCCTTCAAGGTGTCCTTCACCAACACCCCCTTTGATGGTTCAGAATTGTTTGGACCTCAGGTGAAGAATACCCTCACCAGATGCGAGCAAGATGGTAAGACTCTCTCTGCCGTGGGAGTCCACTTTTCCACACCTTCTAGACATTATCCTAAGGGCCAGAAGGGTGGAAAGATGTGGTTCCGCAAACCACAGGGAGTTGCGCCTGCCGCACGTGGTGAATTTCCCCCCAGAGGCAGAGGGGGGAACAATAACAGATGCCGCCCCAGGGGCAGAGGGGGTCCACAGAACCAGGGTTCCAGGGAATCCTTCCCTGACCAACCCTTTCAGCATCCCTGAGAAGCTGCCCAACTGTCCACCTTCAGAGGCAGTCGGGGGAAGATTATCTCTGTACCCGGAAGCCTGGCAATCCCTCTCCCAAGACAAATGGGTACAGTCGATCATATCCGAGGGTTACAAAATTCACTTCATTTCCCCTCCGGTCCAACCTCCAAGACCCCTACCAGATGTACCACCCGGACAAAGGGGTCAGGCACAACTAGAAATAAAAAAGCTGTTAGAAAAAAGAGTCATCCAGGCAGTCCCAGCAGATCAGCTAGGATCCAGAATCTACTCCAGATTCTTTTTGGTACCAAAAAAGACAGGAGACTGGAGACTCATTTTGGACCTCAGCAGATTGAACAACTCTGTACAAAAGACAAAATTTCGGATGGTAACACAGCAGTCCATTGTACCCTTTTTGGGCAGAGACAACTGGATGTGCTCGTTAGACCTCCAGGACACGTAATATCATATAAAGATTCACAGGCACTCCAGGAGGTTTCTCTGCTTCCAGCTGGGAGCCAGTCATTATCAATTCAGAACCCTGCCCTTTGGTCTCACCACAGCCCCCCAGGTGTTCACCAAATGCTTGGCAGTGGTCATGGCTCACCTGAGACAAAAAGGATTCCAGGTGTTTCCATATTTAGACGACTGGCTCATTTCCCCTACCACCAAGCAGCATCTTATAATGGCCAGGGATTACACTATTCAACTTTGCAATAATCTAGGTATTTCTATAAATTTTGCAAAATCCTCCTTGTCGCATTGTCATGTATAAACTTTATAGGTGCCGTGTTAAACACCACAGAAATGTCTGCAACATTACCACCTCAGAGAGTGACAGACATACGGCGGAATGTTCAGTTTCTGTTTCAGTCCAACAGAGTTCAAGTCAAGTTAGTGCTGAAGACGTTGGGCCTCATGGCAGCGGCGATCCTTCTCCTCCCATTAGCTTGCTTCCACATGAGAATCCTTCAGTGGATGCTGTTTTCTCAGTGGTCCTTTCAACAGCTCCCAATGACTCACAACATCTTGATAACCCCATCATACAAGAAACACCTCTCCTGGTGGATAGTTTCCCCTCAGCTCTTTCAGGGCAGACCCTTTGTTCTCCCCCCCCAGTTGCCACGGTGACAACGGATGCCTCCCTGATCGGGTGGGGGGGGGCACTATCAGGGCAGGACTGTCCAGGGCACATGGCAACAATTAGAATGCCATCTGCACATAAATGTCCTGGAGATGAGAGCGGTGCTTTTAACGTTGCAAGCTCTTCAGGACTCTCTTCCCACAGGGACTATAGCAATTCAAACGGACAATATGTCTGTGGTGTGGTACATAAACAAGCAGGGCGGAACAAAGTCCTACCCCCTATGTCGAGAAGCACTCAGACTTTGGCAATGGGCGATTTCCTCTCAACGGTTTCTGATAGCAACGCACATCCCCGGGAAGTCCAACGTCATAGCGGACAGATTGAGCAGAACAATCCACATGCCTCACGAGTGGTCTCTAAATCAAGCGGTAGGAGACAGAATATTTCAGAAGTGGGGCCAGCCTTGCTGCAATCTTTTCGCAACCCCTCAAAACAGCAAGTGCCTCGACTTCTTCACACTCTTCCCTCTACCAGGCCATCCCCCCAGAGATGCTCTTGTTCACAATTGGCCCCGGGGTTTTCTGTATGCCTTTCCCCCCTTACCGTTGATTCCGCAATTAATTCAGAAAGCAACCACATTGAGATCCAAAATGATCCTCATTGCTCCGTATTGGCCTCGACAAGTATGGTTTCCGTTCCTGCACAGTTATCTACTGGAACAACCTTGGCATCTGGAACCCCTTCTGGATCTGTTGACCCATCTATCGGGCAAGCTGCATCAGTCTCTTCATTCCCTCAACCTCACAGCTTGGTTGCTCCACTTCCAGCCATAGCCAGGCTTCCCCTTATTTCTCTTCCTGTCCGTGATATCATTCTTGCTTCCCATAAGTCCAATACTAGGAAGACTTATGCGAGTAAATGGAAGCGTTTTTCGCTCTGGGCACAAGCTAGGTCCTTAGATCCTTTCCATGCACCAATTCATAAGGTTCTAGACTTTCTGGCGGAGCTTTTTCATTCAGGGTCATCATCAGCCACTATCAGAGTACAATTAGCGGCCATTGCTAATTTTCATGTGGGGCTCTCAGAAGCAAATATTATGTCCCACAAACTCTGTAAAGCCTTCCTCAAGGGCATCTTCTTGCTTAGACCTCCCGTTAAGGATCCGCCTCCACAATGGGATTTAAATTTGGTTCTAACATCATTGATTCTGCCTCCCTTTGAACCCGCAGCCTCTTGCTCCCTCAAGCTTCTTTCTTGGAAAACTCTGTTTTTAGTAGCCATAACATCTGCCAGAAGGGTATCGGAACTCCAAGCCTTGTCTGTCCGTCCCCCTTATTTGGTCTTTCATAATGACAGGGTAACTCTCAGAACAAACCCTTCCTTCCTACCGAAAGTTTCCTCTGAAGCAAATCTAAACCACTCTATTGACTTGCCTGTCTTCTTCCCAGACTACTCAAACAGGGCTGAACAGAAATTACATTCATTGGATGTTCATCGCCAACTACGGTATTATCTAGACAGGAGAAAACAACTCAGAAAGTCAGATCAGCTCTTTCTCTCTTATGCTGAAGGGAAGAAAGGGCTTCCAGTATCAAACGTTACTCTTTCCAGATGGTTGACATCCATTATTACCTTTGTCTACGAGTTGAGACACAGGCAACTCCCGTCTAGGCCTAAGGCTCATTCATCTAGGGCACTATCAACATCAACAGCCTTTCAAGCAAGGTTACCATTAGATGCCATATGTGCGGCAGCTACATGGGCTTCTCAACATACCTTTATTGTCCATTACAAACTTGATATAGCCTCCAGAAATAGAGCTGACTTTGGTTCCACCATACTCAGGAGTCTGTTCCATTGAGCCACCCAGGACCAAGGTGCTAGGGACGCTGTCCCATCCAGCAAGAATGAAGGCGAGAATGACAACTTAACATTAAGAAGTTATGTTCTTACCATAATGTTCCATGTTAGTTGTCTTCTTCTCGCCTTCTTTCTTGCGTCCCTCCTTCCTGCCCCCTAGCCTGGACAGACTTGAAGGTCTCTGAGTCCTTCTATTTCATGTGATACAATACTTTACAGTTTCCCTGTATCTTTAGTGTTACCAGCAGGGAGTCCGTACTTGGAAATAAGGATAATAATAATAAATTTATACTATGTGTTAGCTGCCAACGAGATCTGGGGAGTTAGCGCATGGTATTGTGGGATATAGGGCTGCCTCAAGCTGGTAAAAATAGCTCTCGAGCTATAGTATAGGCCGAGTCGGAGCCGAGGATCGGCTCCGAACCCATCCAGCAAGAAAGAAGGCAAGTAGAAGACAACTAACATGGAACGTTATGGTAAGAACATAACTTCTTATTAAAACCCATTTGTCTTGGGTAATGAGTTCCCAGTTTTTTGCATGTAGGGCGATCTTTCCCCCTAAAGGAGCAGTCAGTTGAGCAGGGCTTGGAAGGTTTAAGGTTAAGTCATTGTGACAGTTTACCATAGGGAGGGTGTCTTACTACTTCCAGCTTTGGAAGTGGGAGCCCCCACTGCTTAGGCCTGTGAGTACCTTGAGACTGTGGCCTGGTTGGTCTGCTCGTCCTGGGTTTGGACAGAGAAGGCCTGGAAGAGACAGGAGAGGACCAATTTTTAGAAGGCCAATGCCTACTAAATCTGGGAGGCTGTACTTGCAGGAAATCTTTAACAGTTTGCATAGATTTAGCTTTTTCCTCCATCTTTTTAAGTACTTCTTCTGCTTTGTTGCCAAACAGGCGATCTTGGTTTAAGGGAGCATCCAGTAATTTAGCTTTAACATGATCTGGCAAAGTTTGCTCCTTAACCCAAGCATGCATTCTAAGTACAAACCCAGTGACAGCAGCCCTGCAAAATGCCTCTAAGGAGTCAAAACCACATTGCAAAGTATGTTTACCACCTTGTTCAGCAGAATACATTAAATCCTATAATTCGTTATTTTCAGCACAGTCAGGAATCAACATCATTTTCTGTTTAATCCAATAATATGCTGCTGATACTGTAACATATGAAACTGGCAGTTTAAGGCCCTAATGGCCAAAGTAGCAGAAGTGTCTACCTTCTTACCCCATCTGTCCAGGGCCCTGGAATCTGTATCAGAGGGGGTAGGGTTTTTGGCATTAGTAGCCTTAATGCCTTTGGGTCCGCAGTAGGATTCTTAAAGAAGAACTTGTGAGAGTCAGGTACTCTGTAATACCTGTCAGGTTTCCTGGTAGCCGGAGGTAAAGTGTCTGGGGCCAGGCTAGATTCCAAGAAGGCATCCTCCACAATGTCCAGTACAGGAGGGATAGCTAAAGGGCCTGTGTTGAGGTAGGAGTAAGAATTCCCTGAGCCTCTTTTTGGAGTCAGAGTAAGCCTGGCTTTCCCAGTGGAAATGCTCCGTAAGATTGTGCAAAGTTTCACCAAAAGAGAAATCTTCTGGAGGGGAAGCAGAGGGAATGGAGTCCTCTGCATCAGAATCTTCATAGGTAGATAAGGGCAAATCCTGGTTATCAGAAGAAACAGAAATTTCAGAATCCTGATCAGAAGAATCAGAAGGAAAATCAGTTCTAGGTCTCTTAGAGGGAGAAGGCTGGCTTCCCCTGATTAGAGTAATAAGGTCTTCAGCCATTCTTATCATTTGTTTTTAGGCATACGGGCCTGACCATGTGGTCTGGGCGTTGGTTTTCTAGGCGTGGATCGAGTTTTAGGCCTTGAAGAAGAAGATGGCATCGGTTTGATATGCAGGTCAGTAGGCCTGAATACACCCTCAGAAGCCGGGCGTTGGTTTTCTAGGCGTGGATCGAGTTTTCGGCCTTGAAGAAGAAGATGGCATCGGTTTGATATGCAGGTCAGTAGGCCTGAATACACCCTCAGAAGCCGGTGCCTGCACAGCGGCTCTGGACCCATCCAAGGTAGAGATATTTGCAGGTTCCATAGTCAAAGAAGCATCTTGCGGCATACTGGACTCCGAATGGGTCTCAGTAGAGGCCTGCGAATCTGAAGTAGCGAGCATCAGGGGCTGCGAAAGCACCTCATTGAGTACCGGCGAACTGGCGACTAGCTTAATGGAAGAATCACCGGCAGCTTTGGACCTATGCGGACTGTCTCTGTCTTTATCTTTACATTTTTTCAGAATGTCAGTAATCGGATGGCTTACCGAAGCCATTTCTGGATAATTGAACCGAGTACCGAAATAGATGCGAAAACAAACCAACGACGAATAGTTTTTGGATTGAATAAGGCACAAAACTGACAGCGAGGGACATCATGGTCTAGGTCTAAGCAAGGAATGCAGTATGAATGAAAATCTTTATGAGGTATTTGCTTTCCACAAGTAATACAATTGTTAACTTTTACTGACATCGGTTTAGAGCAAGAAAAAGGATCCCCAACGGGGTATTTAGCAATGTTGTCTATCTCGCCTTCATTCTTGCTGATTGGTTCGGAGCCGATCCTCGGCTCCGACTCGGCCATCTTCAAAAGCTTGAGATCTGCTTACTGGCTCGAGGCTCCCCCTATATCCCATGATGCCTGGCGCTAGATATCCAGATCTCGTTTGCCGCTTCTGCTACGAGGTTGCGTTTACTGGCTCAGGTCGTATTTTTTCTCTTTGTTCATAAAATTTAGGACTTTTTTGTACTTTATTAGATATACACTTATTGTCATAGCTTAGCTGTAGGTTCTTTGGTAGTTTGTTAGTATTAATCCCCCTTAAAAACTTGTTTTCTCCTTAGAGAGTTTTTCCCCTCCCTCCCCCACTCCTGTTGCCTTTTCAAAGTAAGCCGTTTTAGTTAGAGGCTTATCATTGTTTTATTTTTTAAGGTAGACAAAACTTCATTAGAAATTGTGGTAGTTTGTAGGTCTTATATTATATAGTGTGTGTGTGTGTGTGCTGTTAGGGTGTGGTAACTTGTGTGGTTTGTGTATATTTTTTCCAGTTACCTACTCTCCATTCTACTTGTTCTTTGTATTTGATTTTCCTTTACAGGAATGTCTAAAGACACAAGTGTCGGGATTCAAGAAGTGTGACTCATGCTGTCAGAAAATGTCTCTGACAGATGGTCACACTTCTTGTGTCTACTGCTTGGGCTCCCTACACCTGCATAACTCTTGTTCGGTGTGTCACGCCTTTAGTCCAAGTGTCCTGCAGGAGTGTAGGAATAAGCTTATCCTTAGGGGTTTGCTTAAACCTGAAGGATCACTGGCCAAGACTCAGTCAGTGAAACCTTCTAGGCCATCGAAGCCGTCTGCTCCCAGCTCGGAGCCGTCGCCGAGTATGGCTTCTGTTTCAACTTCGGTTCCGACTGGAGCCGAAGTACCTATCTCTCAGTCGGCCCCGACTCTTCTGTCGGAACCGTCAGGGAGTCTAAAACGCTCCAGGTCACCATCCTTGGAGTCGATATACTCGGCTCCAGGGTCACCCTTACCGCAATCTGAGTGGAGTCATCGGTCCCACTCTTCTCGGTCATCTAGGCTATCTGACCATGATTTGGAGAGAGTGGTGAGCAGGCTTTTAAATTCGCAGGCCCTGGCAAAAATGCTATCCAGCCCCCCTCCTTTGACTCATCCCTTGAGTTCGGAGCTGGAGCATGGTGTGGCTGGAACCGTGGGTCCATTGGCACCGATACCTCCCCTTTCAGTTCCGTCGTCGGCTCCGATCTCTTCCATGGTGTCGTCCTTGGAAGGATCTGGGCGCCGGGACTCCCTCGTCAGCTCCGAGGGGGCGAGTGGCATCGGACCCTTGTCCGACCCCGTTCTCCCTCTCGGAGCTTCGGCACAGGTGAGTTCAGCTCCTACATCGGCTTCGGAGCCGTTTCTCTCGGTGCCAGGAAGGATTGCAGTCTCTTCGGAGCCGGAGCCTTCTCTGGTGTCGAGAAGGGGCGCCTTCGAGGTCATGAGGAGTGTGCTGGCATCTGAGTCAGCCTCACAGTCAGCCTCATCGGCTCCTCCCCCCTTGGTGCCTGCTCCTGCCTCTGCCCATCCTCCAGACCCCAAGCGTGGGGAACAAGCGCTCCAGGGCACCCCATTGGGTGTATCTTCCTTTTCCGAGGCCTCCCCTGTTCATTCAGAGGAGCACCCTCGAAAGAGGAAATGCAAGAGGAAGCATGTTGACTCCTCTGAGTCTGTCAATTCAGATACTGACTTGGAGGAGTCGGAAGGGTCCCCGAGATCCCCCTCTGAGAATGTCTCCTTCTCAGACATCCTTGAAATCCTTAGACAGAGGGGGAAATGGACTACCCTTAACCCTTCTGAGGATGAGTCGGTATTCCTGGACGCGTTTGGTTCCTGACCCTCCACCTCCTGGGTGTCTCCGCCTTTCGATCCACTGATGTCGGTGGTGGCTCGAAAGGCGTGGTCAGCTCCAGACACAGTGGAACCAACACCCCGTAGGCCCACAAAATTCATCACTGCCCCTCAAGATGAGCAATTTCTGACGAAGGGTGTTCCTGTTGATGCCATGGTGGTAGCAGCGGCCACTAAAAAGGAGCTGGCTGAAACTTCTTCGTCTGTCCACCCCCCTAATAAGGAATCTAGGATGATGGACAGATATGGGAAGCGGATGTTTTCCTCAGCGACCTTTTCCATGAGGTCTGTGAACTATTTGTACCATTTTACCCACCTTCAAAGGGATCTCCTTAAAGAGTTAGGAGATACCCTTCAAGATCCATCAGCTGCGGGGGCTCAGGCTAAGATTGCCTCCCAGCTGGCGACTCTAAATTCTGTAGTAAACTCCTCCATGCGGCTCATCTCTTATGCAGCTGATGGAGCGAGTAGGGCCACAGGCACAGGTGTGGCTTTGAGGAGACACGCTTGGATGCGGTTATGCAACTTTGCAGAACCCTTCAAGGCGTCTTTCACCAACACCCCATTTGATGGTTCTGCTCTGTTTGGACCACAGGTGAAGGATACCCTTACCAGGTGTGAGCAGGAAGGCAAGACTCTCTCTGCCGTTGGAGTCCATTTTTCCACTCCTTCAAGACCGTATCCCAAGGGTCAGAAGAGTGGGAAGATGTGGTTCCGGAAATCCCAGGGAGCCGTGCCTGACACACGTGGAGAGTTCCCCTCCAGGGGCAGAGGAGGGAACAACAATCAACGCTGCTCTAGGGGCAGGGGGGGGTCCGCAAAATCAGGGCCAAAGAGAATCCTCCTCTGACAAGCCCTTCCAGCATCCCTGAAGAGCTGCCCGACTGTCCACCTTCGGAGGCAGTCAGGGGAAGATTATCGCTGTATCCAAAAGCCTGGCAAAGTATAACACAAGACAAATGGGTACTTTCTGTCATATCCAAAGGCTACAAAATCCCCTTCTTTCGCACTCCACTCTTTTCCAACAAATCCCTTCCAGATGTTCCACCCAATCTAAGCGATCAAGCAGTTCAAGAAATTTCAAAACTGCTAAGAAAAAGAGCCATCTAGTCAGTCCCAGCAGACCAACAAGGATCCAGAACTTACTCAAGGTTCTTTTTGGTACCAAAAAAGACAGGGGACTGGAGACCCATTCTGGATCTCAGCAGACTAAACAGGTCTGTTCAAAGAACTAAGTTCCAGATGGTCACGCTACAGTCCATTTTACCCTTTCTGGGTCAGGACAATTGGATGTGCTCCATAGATCTTCAGGACGCGTACTACCATATCAAAATGCACAGACTCTCCAGAAGATTCCTCCGCTTCCGGCTGGGAGCCAGTCATTATCAGTTCAGAGCACTGCCCTTTGGTCTCACCACAGCCCCTAGGGTGTTCACCAAATGTTTGGCGGTAGTCACCGCTCACTTGAGACGGCAAGGATTCCAGGTGTTTTCATATTTAGATGACCGGCTCCTTACTGCAACCACCAGGCATCACCTGCTGCGAGCAAGAGACTACACCATCCAAATGTGCTCCACTCTAGGCATCACAATAAATTTCTAAAAGTCTGCATTGTCGCCTTGTCAATCTATCACCTTTATAGGTACAAACTTAAACACAAAGGACATGTCAGTGACTCTCCCAGTAGACAGAGTGTTAGCCATTCGATGACATGTGTAGGTCTTATTAGGTTGCAAAAAGATTCAGGCCAGATTTGTCCTAAAAACATTGTGTCTCATGGCAGCGGCTATAATACTAGTCCCCCTTGCACGTTTTTACATGAGGATTCTTCAGTGGATGCTGTTCACACAATGGTCCTTCCAGCAACTAACAATGTCTCACATGATAATGATCACACAGCCATGCAAAAAACAACTTGTTTGGTGGATGGTTTCCCCATCATTACACCAGGGCAAACCATTCTTTCTTCCTCCTCCAGTAGCTACGGTGACCACGGACGCCACCCTGATCGGGTGGGGGGGCATTTTCAGGGCAGAACAGTCCAAGGCACCTGACAGCCTCACGAGTACCATCTGCATATCAATGTCTTGGAGATGAGAGCCGTGCTTTTAGCGTTGCAAGCTCTTCAGAACTCTCTTCCCACCGGGACCATTGCAATTCAAACAGACAATATGTTAGTGGTATGGTACATCAACAAGCAGGGCGGAACCAAGTCATACTCCTTACGTCGAGAAGCACTCAGACTTTGGCAGTGGGCGATCTCTTCCTAACTGTTAATGATAGCAGCGCCCATCCCTGGGAAGTCCAACGTTATAGCAGACAGGCTGAGCAGAGCAATTCTCATGCCTCACGAGTGGTCTCTCAATCAGACTGTGGCGGACAAAATATTCCGCAAATGGAGTCAGCCTTGCTGCGACCTTTTTGCCACCCCCTTCAACAGCAAGTGCGATAATTTCTTCTCTCTCCTCCCGCTTCCCGGACACCTCCCCAGAGACGCTCTAGTTCACGATTGGCCCCAGGGACTTCTTTATGCATTCCCTCCATTTCCCCTGATTCCCAAACTAATTCAGAAATCTACCACATTGAGATGCAAGATGATCCTCATTGCCCCTTACTTACTGTTTCCCTTTCCTGCATCATCATCTTCTGGAGCAGCCTTGGACCCTGGACCCAATTCCAGACCTCCTGATCCATCAATCGGGTGAGCTGCACCAATCTCTTCAATCTCTCCAGCTCACTGATTGGTTTCTTCACTTCCAACCTTAGCCAGGCTTCCCTACATCTCCCATTCAGTGCGTGAAATCATCTTATCCTCGCATAAGTTGACCACTAGAAAAACTTATGCTAGCAAGTGGAAACGTTTTTCCTTATGGGCAAAGAACAGGAATATAGATCCCTTTTCAGCCCCTGTGCACCGTATTTTAGAATTTCTAGCAGAACTTTTTCGAACTGGATCCTCTTCTGCCACGATTAGAGTTCAGCTAGCTGCAATTTCAAACTTTCATACAGGCCTATCTGATTCAAGCATCATGTCCCATAAGCTTTCTAAAGCCTTTCTTAAAGGGACCACTCTATTCAGGCCCCCAGTAAGAGATCCCCCGCCTCCGTGGGATCTGAATTTGATTTTAGCTTCCCTGATACTGCCTCCCTTTGAACCGGCAGCTTCTTGTTCCTTGAAGTTTATTTCTTGGAAAACCCTTCTTCTGGTCGCAGTTACGTCGGCCAGAAGAGTTTCTGAACTTCAGGCTCTTTGTGTTCATCCTCCTTACCTAGTTTTTCACAATGATAGAGTTTCTCTTCAGACTAACCCTTCCTTTCTTCCAAAGGTTACTTCTGATTGTAATTTGAATCAGTCCATTGAACTACCTGTGTTCTTTCCAAATGATTCCAACAAGGCAGAATACAAGTTACATCAGTTGGACGTCCGTAGACAGTTACGCTTTTACTTGCATAGAACCAAGCAAAAATCAGAAAATCAGACCAGTTGTTCCTGTCTTACGCTGAGGGAAAACAAGGCATACCGGTGCCAAAAGTCACCTTATCTAGGTGGTTGACTTCTACTATTACTTTTATATATCAGTTAAGAAATAGAGCTTCCTGCTAAACCCAAAGGTCACTCCACCAGAGCTCTAGCTACTTCTGTGGCTTTTCAGGCCAGATTGCCAATGGAAACTATTTGTGCGGCAGCTACATAGGCTAATCCACATACCTTCATTTCACATTATAAGCTGGATGTGGCTTCCAGAAGCAGAGCTGGTTTTGGTTCCACTGTTCTGAAGAGTCTGTTCCGATGAGCTACCCAGGATTGAGGTGCTAGGGACGCTGTCCCAACCAGCAAGAATGAACGCGAGATAGACAACTTAACATTAAGAAGTTATGTTCCATGTTAGTTGTCTTCTTCTCGCCTTCTTTCTTGCATCCCATGCTCCATCCCCCTATCCTAGTAGACTGAGAAGAGTTCCTTAGGTTTGTTTATCACTGGCTGAGTCTTCTCTGGCTACTACTTCTGACTGTCAGTCTCTCCGGTAGGTTCCTGTATCCTGCTACATTTACTGTATTATTATAATTGTTATTATTATGTCTGTAGTTAGGTTACCAAACGAGATGTGGGTATCTAGCACCAGGCATCATGGGATATAGGGGGGCCTCAAGCCAGTAAGCAGCTCTCGAGCTTTTGAAGATGGCCGAGTCGGAGCCGAGGATCGGCTCCGAACCAACCAGCAAGAAAGAAGGCGAGAAGAAGAGAACTAACATGGAACGTTATGGTAGGTACATAACTTCTTATTTTTGAAGACTTCAGTTCTGAAACTCGAAAACGTAAATTTCAGGAGTCGGCCGACCGGCACTTGCGAACTGCTTCTGCTTCGGACACCGCACGGCAAGAAAGACTGATGTAATGGTGTCGGCTGCATGCTTTATACCCCTGACTACCTGACGTCATGGAAGATGAGAGAGCAACCAACGCAGGACCCAAGACTTTGATAATCAGGCCGACTGATGGCTACCTGCAAGCAGACAACCCAATTGTAATGACTGCAACAGTGAAACATGAAGAACATCATAGCGTTATGCAGGATCTTGTAGCAAGCAGTAGACAGTCATTGCCACGGCCAGTTTGCTTGTTCTTCTAATAAATTAAGGCCTTAAACACATGCAGGATCTTACAGAAAATGGTGGAATGACTACTTGTCCCAACCAGTCTTGGTATTGTCAGAAAATAAAGGCCAGTGGGTTGACAGAACTGCTCAGCCAACAGGAACAATATAGCAGAGGGGCTACACCCCTCAGACAGGTAACTGTCTCTCTCTCCTTCAGAGCTATAAGTCTGATGCATGTCTCATGTCTCAGCTTCAAAAATACTGACAGGAATTTCCCATTCTGGAAAAGAAACAAAGAAAAAAAAAATCTGTGTCTTTTTTTTTTCTCTGGCTGCCTGGAGATTGATCTCCCCTTATCTGAGCATGCTAAATGTTTTCTATTTTTTTTTTTATTATTATTTTTGAAGATTGTCAAATTATTATTCTTTAAAATGTTTTTATAATACTTTGGAGCATTTCTTCCCGGTCCTGTGGTGAAAATGAGCACATACCCAGTCAGAATTTCCTGGTAATCAAGTGTCAATAAATAAATAAATTCTGGAGCCGTCCACATCTCTTTAGAAGCAAAAAAGGCCACTAGCACAAAGTAAGAAATTTAATAGTTGGATTGCATTTTTTTTTTTCCAAAAGATTTATTTATTTATTTTGCATTTGTTGATCGGGATAGTCCATCTAGGTGTGAGCCCATTTTCAGCAAAGACCCAGTGAGAAAAGCTCCAATAAAACAATAACACTGACAGGTACAGTGTCGGTTTTGCATAGAATTTAACAGAAATACTTAGAGACAACAAAGAAAGTACAATTTACAATAGGCATTTTAGTGAAAAGGAGAAAATTATTACAATATATTAAAGTCATGTCTGTGTGTGTGTGTGTGTGTGTGTGTGTGTGTGTGTGTGTGTGTATATCTATCTATACATATATATATATATATATATATATATATATATATATATATATATATATATATATATGGGTCTACTTTTTTGTTTGAAATTACATTATTTTGAACAAGAAAAATACGGCCCCCACTTACATAAAAGTGCACTTCAGCAAAAGCAGACTCACTGAAGCACAGTACAGTGGATATAAGGAAATATATCCTTTTCTCTAATGTAGTACGATCTCGGAGTTGGTATATTTAAGTAGCGGGTGCAGCGTCCCACATGGGGAGTGCCTGCAAAATAATGTTTTTTGATTGTTTTGTATTTATTTTGCCGATTTGGTGAATCAGCTTTCACGAAATTGCACTTTCGCGGTGTCAGGTCATACTTTTGTTAGTCGCGGTAATGTAACTTCAACTAATAAAAGTAGACATATATATATATATATATATATATATATATATATATATATATATATATATATATACGGGTTAGTCACTGAAAGCACATTTCACTGAAAGTCAAATGACTGTGCACAAATCACTGAAAGCTCAATTCACTGAAACACATTTCACTGAAAGTTATATATGGCCTTTTCCCCACTGTTGTGTGACCCTGGAGTTAGTATATATAGTAAGAGAGGGTGTGGGGGCACCACTCCCCACATTGGGGGGTGTGGGGGGTATAGCCCCCCACATATTTTGGATGTATATTAAGTTCAGAAAAGAGTAATTTATTGGAATTGCAAGTATCCATGTATATAGTTCAAAATATTTAAAATAGGTGGGGGGCTAACTCCAGGGTCACACAACAGTGGGAAAAAGGCCATATATAACTTTCAGTGAAATGTGTTTCAGTGAATTGTGTTTTCAGTGAGTTGAGCTTTCAGTGAATTGTGCACAGTTAAATGTGTTTCAGTGAAATGTGCTTTCAGTGAATAGTCCTAGAGCCATATATGTATATATATATATATATATATAGATAGATATATATAGATATATAAAAAAACATTTTTTTTTTTTTTTTTTTTTTTTGAGGGCAGGGGTCCATCTTTAGTTGATCATTTGAGTATACTATAATACGTGTACATATGTATACCCTTACAAAAGGAAAAGGAATTATCAAATTATACTCTTATTGTAGCTAACTGATAGGTGTTGTTAAGTGGGAGTGGCGTCTACATGAAGACTATAAAATTTCGGGGATGAAATTTGATGTGGGCTTATGTGGTATTAGCCTGGCTTGGTACAGGAGCAGAGCCAGTTGTTAGTGAGGTGGTCTTTGAGCAGAGTTTTGAATTGGTGTAGGTTGGTAGCATTTAGGATGTGCTGGGGGATTGAGTTCCAAAGTTTAGAAATGTGGTGGGAGTAGAGGGCGTTCCCGGCTTTGTTGTTGCTTTTGGATACTTGGAGAAGTGTTTGTGTGAGGATCGGAGTTGCCGAGTATTGGCATATGGTTGGAGTAATTGTTGTAGGGCTGGGGTTCTGTTTGGCTGGTATATTAGTTTGTGGGTAAAGACAAGTTGGGTATAAGCTAGTTGTTGTGGGAGTTATAGCCAGTTTATTTGTTGTAGGGCAGAGCAGTGGTGGGACCTATATTGGGAGCTTGTGGCGAACGTGGCTATTTTATATAAGGCTGATTCAAGTTTGGTAAGGTCAGTTTTTTTAAGGTTTGTAAAGATGGGAGAAGTGTAGAGAACAGTAGATAAGAGATGAATTCTGGTGATGCTTAGTCTAGATTGGCTAGTTAGGAAAGGATTAATTCAGTAGAGTGTAGTTTGATGTGTGTTTTTTTAATGGTTTGAGAGAGGCGTAGGTGGAATTTTAATTTTAATTTGCTATCATTTGTGACACCTAAAATGCCACAAGGAATATGTCTTAAGCTTATATGAAGCTGTACTTAGGAAATATTTAAACATGACTTTAGTGGATGAGTCATTAATAATTTCCACAGTTATGTATGTTAATTCAGACTTTCAGCACTGATTTAAATAGTACACATGCTTCTTTTCATTTACTTGCACATAATACTATTTGCTGAGTAGACTGCTAGTTCTTTTTCATATTTTGTACTGAAATATGCTTTTTCACTAACAAATTACACTTGTTAACCAAAAAAATATTAATATTTATAGTAACTGATTCTGCATAGAGAGATTGTCAACCAGGCAATTGAAACATACCCTTGATGCAATGCTGTTTCCTGAACTCATTTTTAACAACTCAGTTGTCTCTGGTATTCTTTTTTTTTAGTATTTTATTTTTAGTACATACTGCACAAACTGATAAATATACATGGAAAGGCAACATCTTTTATACAATAGCATTAAGAAAATTTGACTTTAGGAGATATCAGTGCTTGATAGTAACTTCTGATGTTATGTTGTCCTATTTCACCCTCATTCTTACAATGATGGGTTCGCCAAATACGTAGCTGAAAGTCTCAAACCTGGCTCGTGGCAAAAAGGTATCTCACAATGCAGTGGTATAATTCTCCAGATCTCATTTGCCGCCTTACGAGGTTGGATGTGCTCATCTTGGCCGTGGCTAAGTTTTGACAAATTTTCTAGTACGTTTTCCTCAAAATTTTTATATTTGCTAATAGTTAGCTTATTTCTTATTATATTTAATTTGTTGTCCCTTTTATTGCCTTTCTATTAGATAGTGATAGTTTTTTCCCCTTTAGCATGGCTTTTGCCGTCACTTTGTAGACCTATTGGTATCCTTTGTAGTGGTTGTTGTTTCTGTCTGCTAGTTTTATCTGCAGCTTGTTTAAGTTAGAGAGCTATTCGCCCGTTTAATCCTGCACAGATCTCGCTGTCCATCCCTATCTTCCAGGTCCACCAGGAGCTTATCAGACTATGACGTGGAACGGGTGGTGCACAGACTTCTGAAATAACGGGTGCTGACTAAATTATTCTCGGCTCCCACACATTTGGTCTCAGAGCCTACTGTACCCATTATACTCACTGTTGTTCCTCCTCCGAGAGCCAGGGTGCTTGGTACCACTTACTGTGGATCCATCTGTTCCGGGACCCTCTTCGTTGTTCATAGAACCGACATCTGCTCCGACTCTCTTGGTGCCGTCCAGGAAGTCTTGGAGTCGCGGTTCCCCAGTAAGCCCCGGGGGAATTCTCAATCCCGATTTTCGGTGCTGAGTCTACCCCTTGGAGCATCGGCCCGGGTTAGCTCAGCTCCCACATCAGCCTTGGGTTTGATTTTGTTGGTTCCGGTGCCTTTCTCTGTCTCCTCAAAGTTGAGGGAGTCTTTGGATCAGGCGGGATCTGCCTTTGAGCTGATAAGGAGTGTGTTGTCTACCTATTCAGCACCACAGAAGGATACTAGTACTTGTCCCCCCTAAGGCACTGGCTACTGTCTTGGCACCACCCATTCCACAGGACAGCAGAGGTCCAGAGCCTCAGGATCCCCCAATGGGTGAACCCCTCTCCTCCAAGGCCTCCCCAGAATATCCTTCTGAGGAGCCACTTCGGAAGAGAACTTGCAAGAGGAAGCATGTTGACTCCCCAGATGAGTCTGTCACTTCAGAGACTGACCTCAATGAGTCAGAAGGGTCACCACGGTCGTCCTCTGATGATATCTCATTTGCAGATATTCTAGAGATCCTTAAGCAGAGAGGCAGCTAGCAGACCACCACCCCTTCTGATGAGGAGTCAGTGTACCTGAAGGCTTTTGGATCTCAGCCTTCAGCCTCCTGGGTGTCTCTGCCTTTCGAAGAGCTAATGGACCTGGTTAGTCGAAAGGCGTGGGAGTCACCTGACACAACGGAGCCAGTCCCTCGCAGACCAAACAAATTTTTGTCAGCTCCTTCAGGTAAGGATTTTCTAACCAAGGGGGTACCCGTAGATGCTATGGTGGTGGTGGCAGCCACCAACAAGGAACTTGCAGAGACTTCCTCATCTGTTCATCCTCCGAGTAAAGACTCTTGAATGATGGACAGATACGGACGGGAAGTGTGTCTTTTTGTCAGCGACATTCTCACTGCGATCGCTGAACCACCCATCCCACTTTACAAGGCCACAAAGAGATCTCCTGAAAGGCTAGGAGATACTCTACAAGATTCATTAGCTGCAGGGGTGAATGAGAAGGTCTCCTCCCAGCTGTCCACCCTAAATTCCATTGTCAACTCCTCCATGAGGCTCATATCCTATATAGCAGATGGAGCGAGCAGGGCAGCGGGTTCCGGAGTTTCCCTTAGGAGACACTCGTGGATACACTTGTGCAATTTTGCAGAGCCCTTTAAGTCTACCTTTACTAATGCCCCTTTTGATGGTTCCTCATTCTTTGGACCCAAAGTAAAAGACACTCTAACCCGGTGCGAGCAGGAAGAAAAACTCTCTCTGCCGTTGGAGTATGTTTTTCTGTACATTCAAGGCCTTATCCTAAAGGCCAGAAGAGCAGAAAAATGTGGTTCAAAAGATCCCAGAGAGTTTTCCAGGACGCACGGGATGATTCCTTCCCCAGGGGCAGAGGGGGAGTCAATAATGGTAGACGCCACCCCAGAGACAGAGGGGGCCCGTAAAACCAGGGTGACAGTGATTCCTTTCACGGACACCCTTATCAGCACTCCTGAAAGGAGGCCCGACTGCTCTACTCTGGAGGCAATCATGGGACTTTTATCGATGTACCCAGAAGCCTGGCAAAATATCACAAGAGACAAATGGGTCCTAAATATGATATGCAGATGATACTCCATCCCATTTTCCAGTCCTGTTCCACAGACCAGAGCAATCCCAGATGTTCCACCCAGTCTAAGGGAACAAGCAACTATAGAGATTCAAAGGTTGCTGCACAAAAGAGTCATCTTAGAAGTCCCCGCAGACCAAATAGGATTCGGAACTTACTCAAGATTCTTTTTGGTGCCAAAAAGTACAGGGGACTGGAGGCCCATATTAGACCTAAGCAAATTAAACAAATCTGTCAAGAAGTGAAAGTTCCAAATGGTGACACTGCAGTCTGTACTTCCCTTTTTAGAGAAAGACGATTGGATGTGCTAGATAGACCTTCAAGATGCTTACTACCACATAAAAATGGACAGGACATCAAGAAGGTACTTACGCTTCCAGCTGGGAGTCAGCCATTACCAGTTCCGACCTCTGCCCTTTGGTCTCACTACAGCTCTCAGAGTGTTCACCAAATGGATGGCATTAGTCACGGCTCACCTGAGGCATCTAGGATTCTGAGTGTTTCCCTGTCTAGACGACTGGCTCCTGTCTGCCACCACCAGGCATCTACTCCCACAAGTCAGGGATCTAACTTTGGACATTTCCAATTAGCTGGGTACTACAGAAAACTTTCCTGTCAACATATTACATTTATAGGCACAGAACTAGACACCTGCTCTATGGTAGCATGTCTTCCAACAGAAAGAGTTGCATCACTCACACAGCCGATACTTCACCTCCTTCCCAAGACCAAAGTGAAAGCAAAGATAATTCTAAGATTACTAGGAACAATGGCTTCCACGATTACACTGTTCCCTCTTATCAGAATTCACATGAGTATCCTTCAGTGGCTATTGTTCTCCCAACGGTCACTTCAGGAGCTTCTGATGTCTCACCTGATCAGAATAACATAATCATACAAGACAAGATATGTGACGATAGGCAGACCGTTTGTTCCACATCAACTCATAGCTACAGTGACCACAAACGCTTCCCAGATAGGGT
Organism: Protopterus annectens; assembly: GCF_019279795.1. Taxonomy (NCBI): domain Eukaryota; kingdom Metazoa; phylum Chordata; order Ceratodontiformes; family Protopteridae; genus Protopterus; species Protopterus annectens. The sequence continues at coordinate 1,125,938,884 of NC_056737.1, forward strand.
GGGGGAGGCATTATCTGGGAAGAACAGTCCAAGCTACATGGCAAGAACACGAGGCTCACTTGCATATAAATGTTCTAGAGATGAGAACTGTGCTTCTTGCATTGCAAGCACTTCACGACTCTCTCCCTCTAGGGACAGTTGCAATACAGACAGACAATATGTCTGTGGTTTGGTACATAAGCAGGGGGAAACCAGATCTTAACCCCTTTGTCGAGAGGCCCTAAGAGTTTGGCAATGGGCAGTTTCTTCCCAGCACTTTCTAATTTCAATGCACATTCCAGGGAAGTCCAACGTGATAGCGGACAAGCTGAGCAGAGCAATTTTAATGCCTCACAAGTAGTCTCTCAATCACAATGTAGTGGAAAAGATTTTCCGAACATGGGGTCAGCCTTGCTGTGATCTCTTTGCCACTCCCATGAATGCCAAGTGCAGCAACTACTTTACCCTAATCCCCCCTCTGGGGGAGACACTGAGAGATGCACTTGCTCATGATTGGCCCTCGGGACTTCTATATGCTTTTCCTCTGCTTCCTCTCATACCCAGAATCATTCAGAAAGCTCAGTACTCAAGAAACAGGATACTTCTCATTGCTTCTTGCTGGCCTCTTCAAGTTTGGTTCCCCTTCCCTTGGCTTCATCTTCAGGAGAAGCCCTGGACTCTGGACCCAGTGCCAGATCTGCTGACTCATATGTCAGGGGAGTTTCATCCTTCTCTCCACACCCTAAAATTGACAGCTTGGCTGCTCCATTTCCCAATTTAGTCAGGCTTCATAATTTCACTCCTACAGTAAAACATATCTTAATGTCCTCACATAAAGCTTCCACTAGAAAACTGTATTCTAGCAAATGGAAAAGGTTTTCCTTTTGGGCTCAAGACAGGAACGTTGATCCTTTTTCTGCACCTATCCATTCTATTATGGAATTTTTGGCGGAACTGTTTCAGCAAGGTTCAGCTGCAGCAACCATCAGGATTCAACTTGTTGCAATATCAAATTTTCACATTGGTGATTCTACTTCCAACTTAATGTCACATAGGTTGTGTAGAGCCTTCTTAAAAGGTGCCTCCTTATTAAGATCTTCCTTTAAGGAACCCCTTTCTCTTTGAGATTTAAATTTTGTTCGGTATCATCTCACGTTACCACCTTTTGAGCCCTCGTCATCTTCAGACCTCAAGTTCCTTTCCTGGAAGACCTTGTTTCTAGTGGCTATAACTTCTGCTAGAAGAGTATCAGAGTTGCAAGCTCTTTCTATTAAACCACCATATTTGATTTTTCATAGGGATATGGTATTGTTACGAACTAATCAATCCTTTCTACCCAAAGTCTCTTCTCCAAACAACATAAACCAATCTATAGAGCTTCTAGTGTTCTTTCCTAATCATAGCAACAAGGGAGAGTGAAAATTACATCAACTAGACATGCATAGACAACTCAGATTCTATTTGCATAGGACCAAAGACTTCAGAAAATCTGACCAATTATTTGTATCCTTTTCTGATGCGAAAAAGGATAGCTCAGTTTCTAAAACTACTCTTTCCAATTGGCTTTCTAATTGTATTACATTCGTCTATACCTCAAATCACAGAGATTTACCTTGCAAAGTGAAGGCATATTCCACTAGAGCACGTCATCTGCCTCTCACGCCAGACTTCCCATGCATAATATTTGTGCAGCAGCTACTTGGATTACTCCACATACTTTTATCACTCATTACAAGGTGGATTGGCCTCCAGGGGCAGGGCCTCCTTTGGTTCCATGGTGCTTAAGGGTGTACTCCTGTGAACCACCTAGGGTAAAGGTGCTAGGGACGCTGTCCTATCATTGTAAGAATGAGAGCGAGATAGGACAACATAACATAAAGAAGTTAAGTACTCACCATAATGTTCCATGTTTGTTGCCCATCTCACCGTTCATTCTTACGAGCCCTTCCTCCTTCCCCCTACCAAAGACTCCTTGTGGACCTGGTAGATGTTTTTTACTACCTTCAGGAGTTTTGTCTCAGTTTGTTTCTCCTTCTAGTAGGTATAGTATAGACTTGCATATATGTATATATGTGCATATATTGTACATATCATTCAGTAGTAGCAGCAAACAAGATCTGGGGAGTTAGACCACTGCATTTTGGGATACCTTCTTGTCACGAGCCAGGTTTGAGACGTTCAGCTATGTATTCGGCTGAGTCAGAGCCGAGAATCGGCTCCAAACTCATCATTGTAAGAATGAACGGCAAGATGGACAGCAAACATGGAACGTTATGGTGAGTACGTAACTTCTTTTTTTGCTCTTTTAATTATAATGTACCTCCATTAGATTTACATAGTAGGTTGTGTGTTATGATCACTCGTGCAGAGTCAAGAAATGCTTATTGATGCAATTTTATCTGACTTTTTAGTGAAAGTAAGTGATATTTTTTTATTTTGACATTTGATATATGCCAGTTTAATGAGTCATTTACATTAAAACATGTTACTGAGGTGTTTCACATGTTTACTGCATGTTTAGTTAAAGGTATTTAACCAAACACACATACATTTTGTTAATGCTAAGTATTGTCACAGTTTAAAACCAGTTATAAAGAATTAATAGACAGCATTTTCTTAACAGGAAAACATTGACTGTCCTGTGATACAAGCATAAATACAGACATGTACAATTTCAGTATCGGATTTTAGCGATGTGCCATACTAGATTGCACAATACAGTGTAAAAGTTACAAAGGATGAAAGCACTATGTTACTACATTAAAAGTACTGGAAAATATCCAGGAGCCTATTTTTTCTGGTGTACTCCTATGATCTTGTAGATTTGCTCTTCTAGTATATTTTTTGTTCAAGATTAGATTGTTTTACTGTCTGCCGCAGTTACTCCTGGCCAGTGCTAAATTAATAATACATATGCATTTTTATTAGTGGCATTATTACAAAATCAGTAGTCATGCAGTATTTTATTTTTAGCAAACTAAATATTGTCAAGAATGTAGAATAAATGTTTTTTTTCCCTCATTTTGTTTGACCATATTTATCTGTACATTGACAGATTTTCTTGGCATTTGATGTGTGGACATCTGTTTTAATTACACAGGCAAAGTATTAAAATACTTATTTTAATGATGTATTACATATGTATGTGTGTGCGCAGATATATATATATATATATATATATATATATATATATATATATATATATATATATAAAATATGTGTGTGTATCTATATCTAATATATATATATATATATATATATTTTTATATATAGATATATATATATATATATATATGTATATATATATATATATATATATATAAAACACTAGAGAATCTCAACGTACTGAAATGCCGAATTTCAGTACGTCGAGATGGAATACACAAAAGTGCAGTTACGCGAAACTGCAGTTTGTCGACTACGGAAATGTCGAATCTGCTATCATGGTGTCATGTTCATGACGTGCGGTGCTGTTTGTGGATTTATCTGGAGTTTTAGGTAAGTGGTCTTTGTTTAAGGGTAATGGATAGGGATGTTAGTGTGTGTAGTGGTGTTTTTTGTGTGTTTGGTGTGACCTCAGAGTTAGTATATATATAAGTAGGGGTGCTTTCCCCCCTGCTTATAGGTAGGGTAGGTTTGTGTGTTATGTTGTTTTTTTGTGTGCTGTTTTGTTGGTTTTAGTGTAGTTAGGTAGGTGTGTGTGTGTGTGTGTGTGTGTGTGTGTGTGTGTGTGTGTGTGCGCGCGCACGTATGGTCGTGATTGTGCTATTTGCGGTTTTGTGTGTTCGGGTATGTGGGTGTTCGACTATTCAGTCTCGAAATACTGAAATTCGATATTTCAGTATTTCGAGATTGTGTAGTGAATCCATATATATATATATGTATATATATATATATATATATATATATATATATATATATATATATATATATATATATATATATATATATATATATATATATAGGTTTGTTATTAAAACATCAAAATCTGGACTACGTTTGTGGACAACTGCAAACTGGGTGCTATAATAGAGTCTCCGGCCGACATGGAGATCCTCCAGAAGGGCCTAAATGAGACTGATGTATGGTGTCAAAGCCATGGTCTCAAGCTAAATGCAAAAAAATGTGTAGTAATCCCCTTTGGAAAAAACAGAGTACCTGCAAACTACAACATAGGAGGTAATCCCCTGAAATCTGAAGACGAAATAAGGGATCTAGGGACCCAAGTAGATAGTCAGCTTTCCTTTGATAACCATGTTGCCAAAGTGGTTAGAAAATCCTTCTATGTGACCCATCTGATCACGAAAGGGTTCCCATCAAGATCTAAGGATGTAATGGTGCCCCTCTACTCTTCCGTCATCAGACCCATTATTGAGTACAATGCACCAATTGGAATGTACCTGGCTAGACATCTCCAGCAGCTGGAGAGACCACAGAGGTACCTAACCAAGAGGATTACTGGCCTCAAACAGTTGCCCTATGCAGCACGATTGAAAAAGCTAAGACTGTTCTTTATTGCATACCGCTTTCTCAGAGGCGATCTCTGTCTAACGTACAGAGCCATGTCCAGCCCAGAATTGCTGAACATGCTCCAGCTTAACAAAACCAAATCTACTCGAGCTACACGCTCTAGGGATATAAACCTCAACACACCAATGAATAGAATATGCTGGAGGGATAGAATCCCTTCGCAGAGACTTCCCTTACTATGGAACACGGTCCCGATCTACATAAGACAGAGCCCCTCACTATCACTCTTCAAGAGGAACCTTGATGAGTGGATGGGTGACAGAAAGTTCACACCGGGGATCACACCAACAGCACTACTAGATAGGGGCCAAGGATACTAGCTGCTAGCACAAGGGTCTAGGGAACTACTAAAGGGGCGGTGAATACTGCACAATGTGGCTGGGCTAATATATGCCTTCAGGCAGATAGCACAGTACCAACCTATGAACCTATGGTTTACATGTCCGATGTTTAGAATATGAAGTAGGTTGAAATACTGAAAACCAATACAGGTGAAGTCGAATTCAACTTCTGACGTCTGTTGCCCCCTTAGCAGCAGTACATATGGACCAGATCTGTACTGCACAGCTCTAAGAGTAATGTTTTTGCAGGGGGGCAAACACCCCTGCACCCCCCCTGCCACTTATATATTACAATTCCAAGATCGCACTACAGTGCAGCAAAGGGTAAATCTCCCAGTTGACTGCCATTATACAGTTGGTCTTCTTGAGTCGACATTGCAATGTTCTTCATATTGTTTGTCTGCATTCTGACTTCCCCACATGTCATTGTCAAACAAGGCACGCTCGACATTACAGTAGTAAACCTATATATATATATATATATATATATATATATATATATACACACACATATGTGTGTGTGTGTGTGTGTGTGTGTGTGTGTGTGTGTGTGTATATATATATATATATATATATATATATATATATATATATATTTTTTTTTTTGTTATGGGGAATAACTGTGGTAATATGTATACCTTACTGAATGGTGTGTTTAGCAGAATTACACACCATTTAGCATATAGAAGCAAAAGAAATGATGGAGATCAGTTTAGTTAGTAAACACAATATAGACGTTCAGTATGCTTTGCAGAATTCAGCAATTAACCATTAAAATAAAAACATATGCCTTGACATATCAGATACTTGCTAAGAAGTAACATTTGCAATTTAAATATGTGAACATTTTTTTAAAGGCGTTCTATTAACAACTTACAATTGTTTACATTAATTTAATTTGCCAACTGCCACAACCATTTGTTTTTATAGTGGCACTTTAAGTTACATGATGAATGTTTGAGAATGTTACCTTATTACTATTCACAAGGCAAAATACACCTACTGGATATAAGTCAGTTTCATACTCATGTTTTGTCTTTTTTAAACAGGCATGTCCCTTTAGCATGCTACCTTAATAACTTGTTTGGCTAGCAATAATGAAAATGACCAGTACATTCTTGTTATGCACCCTCTGTCTAAACATCTGAAACTGTTAAGTAGCAACACTGATATTTTATGCTTTGGTAACTTTACTATACAATACTTTGCAATCATTTTCTAAGTTGTCAGAGCTTTTATTTCAATAAAGTAACTGTGTGATGAAACTAATGCTTTGCTGATTAACTTTGCATTTTACGAACAATATCTGTCTATAACTCTGTATATTAATAAAATGTCATACAGCAGCATATAACAGTTATAATAGTCTGCTTGCTCTCTACGCTACTCTAATTGTTAAATGTATACATAAAATCAGCAAATTACTAAGTATGCAGACAGTTTCTTAACATTATTAGTAAAGTTTCATCTTATAAAGGCTGGCTGACCTAGTGGCTTTTGTTTAAAAGTCAAAGGGATGTATTGTGTGAAGATATTTGAAATAGCTGATCTGGAGCAATTTGATTAAGGATCTCCTGTCATCTCTTTTAAGTACACTGTTTCCAACTGAAACACAAATATTTATTTGCTATAACTTTTACATAAACACAGTTACTAACTTTTATGTAGGATTGCTGTTATTTTTAATGTATTTACTAAAGCAAGGTTCGTTAAGTTGATTACAGATGTAGTATTTTGCTATTAACAAACTACATTAAAAGTTATGCCATTAGTCATGTTTTATACAGATTTGAGTATCTCTCGTTTACTTGCAACAACTCTGGGTTTCAGTGTCATGGGAATGCAATTTAAGCACTTACTGCAATCTTCAAGAGAATAGAATTACTGAGTTATAAACATACAGGTGGCAGTGAGACACGTATTTGGCAGGAAATTTGATATTGGACTCAAAATGGGTATTATTTCCAAAATGAGTTATATTTTAGACAAGGTCTTTATAAACTCAAAATGTCACTAGCAAACATATTTATTGAAAATTGGCCATATGGTGGTACTTATTTTTATGTAGTTGTGTCTGTGGAAATGGTTTCATTGAATATATTTTACAGATTACTGACTCACTATCTGAGCATAATACAGTGATATTTGAAACCGGTGAAAATAACATTTAAGGCTAATCAACCTTTTACTTCCCAATGAACTTTACTGTACTACTATTCAAAGTATAAAGTAACTACTTATTTCAGCAAAAATAAGCTTTTTATTAAACTCTTCTAGAAAGTGTTGTCCTCCCTTGCAAACAACGTAAAAAGTAAAACACTCTTTTACATTCTCAGAAATAACGAGACCATTAAATTAATCAAAACACGTTTTACTTTAAGAAGAAAAACACACATTTTACTTTATTTACAGAAATCTCATTGTGAACTGGCCCCAGTATCCTCTCTAATGAAATGAACATTAACTTGGCCTTTTCGGAGGCTATGGTTAGTACAGCTTTACTATGACTGCATTGTCAGTATATGACAGGGTCTCATGTTTATGGCTTACTTTTAGTCTGTGCAGCTTTTAGGTATTCTGTCATAGGTTCATAGGTTCATAGATTAGTACTAAGCTAACTGCCCTTGCGAGCCATTTTAAGCCTAGCCAATTATCCCTTGTGAGATTCAAACCCTGCACCTTGTGTTTGTAAGGCAAACACCTTAACCATTAGGCCACCCTCCCAACCCCTGTCTCTCTTTATGTATTGAAATTTTTATATTTTATGTAAAGTTTATAGCCTCTGATAAGTGACATAGTCTGAGAAATGTTTTATAACAGCAGGAATGTAGAACAAAACTGTATAACAGTGAGATGCAATAATTTGTTTATTACTAAACTGTGATGGCACATCTGCACTTTTACTATTTAGTCATATCTCTCAAACACATTGCTCAAGAACTTTGGACGAAGTGAAGAACAATGGGGAAGCAAAGGCCCAAAATATGGAAGACTTTCTAGTCTAATTAATTTAAAAATATATAGAACAATGTAATTTAAAGAAATCAACAGAATATCAGGTTTTGTATCACCATGCACTATCTGAACTACCATGTTCATGAAACTCCAATGTCTTAATATCAGTGGCTGATTACAATCCTCAGTGACTTACTAGAAAATAAACAAATAAAGGAATAAATAAAATCCATGGGAGGGAGGTCAAAAATATGAGGCAAAAGCAGGGACAGCTGAGAGGCATATTAACAAACTGTGTGCATTACAACTGCATTTTATACCCTCTCTACCACTGCAGTTAGAGGTAAAGTTCTGCCTGTGCATACTGTCGATAAGTAAGTAAGTAAGTAACTGAGAATATTACAAGATGAACAGAAAATCAGGTAGATTTGCTGAACATTTTGAAATACTTGAGTATCATTTATAAACATGCAAATTCTTAGCTTCTGGTAAGTTTTTTTTTGACCTTGTGTAGTTTTGCTTAGCATAAACGTCTGCTAATTTAGAGATATGTTTACTTTATACTGATACTGAACATAATATATTAGTCTTACTCTGTAGTTAATGAAATGTATATTTTAATATATTTTCAGTAAGTTTTAAATATTACTTTTTTACCCTTGAATGTTTTGTTTCACCATGTATAGTACTGCCAACAGAGTTTGCCTTGTCAGAATTTTATCACAGAGGCTAATATGAAGACATACATACTGAAAACATTAAGAAACCAAAATAATAAATTATTTTGCCATTTTCTTGGCATGCGCATTAATGTTTTCAGTCAAGAATTACATAAAAACATGTAAAGCATTGTATAAAGTACAAAAATGATTGTTTCACAGGTTGCTTTTATGTTTTAGCATGTGTCTTATACCAAAACTTGTGGTGTAGTTTTAAAATAATTGGTGACAAGTCATACTTGTATCAGTGACATTGACATTCTTGCATTGGTGACAAGACACATTTGTATCCATTTTAAACTTGTATAATATTGATGTGTCCCAGGAAACAAAACAATACTTAGCTGTATTACATTTTCTTTTATAATTGCACTTTTAAGTCTTACTAATAATTTGAAATTGGTGAATAACACTTCTGGTGCCTTGTCTTAATATGTGCACATTTCTTAACTTACCCACTATTCCAGACTGCAGGGGGAGTCCCCTCCCCACAGCTCACTCATACTTGCACAAATACACATGGATTTACATACACTACTTTTACTCAATAGAAAGCAAGAGAAATGTTTCACTGCAAAGACACTGCTGTGATGTGCAAACATTTATTTTTCTGTGTACTAAAGGGGAAAGGTAGACATTTTAAATTATAGTGTTGCTGACAGATGCAGCAGCAGCATTAGTAGTGCAAATTCAGTTCTTTTCAGAACTCATAACCATGACATTTTGACCTGATGCCATTTAAAACTCAGGAAATTTTAATTTGTCTACTGCACAAATCATACTTCATTCATACCTGGCCTCAGTACAGTGACGACACCCTCACTACTACCTGTGGTCGCACAGGATTTACACATACATAATTTACTCATTCATTTCAACACTGTCTCGCTGAACCTGCTAGCTAAGCCCTACTAGCCATGTATTTGGTACCCTCAGTCTAGCTTTAACATTGCTTACTTTACATATCACCTGAATTTTTTCTTCTTTCTTTTCTTTTTGATATTTTTATTGTGTTTTTTCATCAATGTTTATCTCAGTCAGAGCAAACTTGATGTGTACTCCGGAAGAGTAATTACACTATACCAGTGCCACCAAAAAGACCACCCTCCATTCTTTTAAAGAAAACTGTCTTGTTACCTTACTGGAGGATCAAGAAGGTGTCTGCATCTTTTGAGTTCTCACATGGGCACCATGTCCCATCGTGGAAATTATAATATTAAGAAATGATACTCTAACATCATAAGAAAATCAAATGACATTCTTTTCTAATGATCAACAATAATTTCTGTTTTCCTGTTTGCAAAATGGAAGTATTTCTGAACTGTCAATTTGAAAGAAAATTTAACTAGCAGTCTGAAACTTTAACCTTTTTATGGACAGTTGTAATAGGTTGGTCTTATGTTATTTTAACATTTTCTGATTATTACACAGATGTCACGTAATTTTAATTGGATATTCGTAGTTTTTTTTACGAAATGACAAACTTTTTTTACAGCATTGTTCTTAACATTTTGGACAGTTTGTCTTAGATAAGATTTTTCTAATATAAAAATCTGTGATAACAGTCTAGAAGTGCATGTTTAGTAAAACAGGATATGATGACACATTTGGCCTTGCAAAAATACTGGTTTTGCATTTAAGACAAGTTACAGAGTACATATGTAAGCATGTATGGTTATTAAAGAAGTCAGAAAACTCAAATTTCAGCTCTGCTGTGCAAATCACAATTAAACATTACTTAACAGGTGATCTCAAACGTTGCACCTTAAATAAAAGGTGCATTAGGTGATACTAGAGTAACTGCATTAAAACACCAGGTGTCAGCACACATTATTTTCTTTACATCTAATAGCCCTTGGTCTTGAAACTTGTGCTATCATAAATGAAAGTCTTCTGGCCTTTCTGCTATCAGAAGCAGAGGCACAGGCAAATAATGTTGTTGTGTCTTTCGGCTTTTCCCGGTGTGGGGTCGCCACAGCGGAACTCCGGTCCGCTAATGATTGGCAGTAGATTTTTACGTGCCAAGTTGCCAGCCCTGACGCACAACCTTCAACGAAGGTATGCCCATTCACACATGTCTCCAGACAGAAGACGCTCTGAGAATCGAACGGGACAACGTCGTACTATGAGGAGACAGCACTACCGCAGCACCACCACCACAGTCAAATAATATGACTAGTTAATTCAGTCAGAGGTTACAAAACTGTAAGCAACTAACCAACTAATAGGTATATTGGATCCAGCTGGATCTGACAACAGCACTTTTAGACTTTCAGATCCAAGGCTCAGGCTCCATGCCTCTGGTTATAATCCCTGTCTTCTTACAGTACCACAGATCTTGTGTGCCGGTCATTAGACTCGGACATGATCTCTGGGCGCAGCGATTTTATGGTTTGTTTGTTGCAGATAAGTCATACCTCCCCTCTAGAGTCTCTCACCACAGATGCTGACTTTTTTAGGAAGGGAAGGTCTTTCCCAAGATCCCCCTTGGAAGTTATCTCCTTTGGAGATATCCTTGAATTGATGAAACAACATGGGAATTTTTCCACTGATACTCTCTCCCAAGAGGAGTTTGTATTCTTTGAGGCTTTTGGGGCTGGCTCGTATACTTCCTTGGTGATCCCTCCTGCTACTGAGCTCATTCATTTGGTTTTGTTAATGGATATGGAAGGAGCCAGACATGGTAGAGTCAGTACTATGTAAATGCAACAAAATCCTAGTTACTCCTAGAGATAGGCCTCATTGGAACAAGGGTTCTCCCAATGATGGTTGCAGCTCCCCCTAACAGCAAGTCTTGGGTTTTGGACAAGTCTGGAAAGCAAACTTATACTTCTGTGACATTTGCGTAATGTACGCTGAATTATAGGTTCATAGGTGTGTACTAGGCTAATGGCCCTGGGGTTTTTACAAGCCTAGCCATAGGATTACCTTGGCATCATGCTACCCGACCTTAGTTTCCAGTGCCTTTGTCAGGTAGAGCCACTGCAGTTATCCCTGGAGTAAATTTTCTGTTTCCCATCCACTCATCAAGACTTCTTTTGAAAAGGGTTAGCGAAGTGCTTTGCTTGACATGTATGGGCAAGTCTATTCCATAGCATTGGCAGTCTCTGGGTTATGAACCTGTCCCTCCAGTACGTTCTGTTGATTGTAATAATGAGGTTGAGGTCTCTGGAGCATGTGGTGCGGAAGGATTGGGATTTCTTTACATGTAGCATTTCTAACAGAGCTGGGTCAGACATGGCTTTGTAAGTCAAGCAGAGATCCCCTCTAAGTAGCCGATATGAGACAAAGAATAGTTGGAGTTTTTTGAGTCTGTCCCTATAGGACAAGTGTTTAAGGCCTTGATCCTCTTTGTGAGGTACTTTTACAGCCTCTCCAGTTGTTGCAGGTGTGTAGTGAGGTACATGCCAAATGGGGCATTGTACTCGATGATTGGCCTAATGAGGGAAGAGTAGAGGGAGACAATGACCTCCTTCTTCCTGGATGCAAAACCCTTAGTAATGAGATGTGCCACATAGAAGGATTTTCTGACCACAGTGGCAATGTGGTGTTCAAAAGAGAGGTTGCTGTCAACCTGTGTTCCCAGATCTCTTATAATGCCTTCTGTGTTCAGTGGACTACCATCAATGTGGTAATTCATGGGAACCAGGTTTTTCCCAAAGGGGATAATGACACAATCTGAAGTTGTTAATCTTCTTCCTATTCATCACTGATGGGTTCGGTTCCGAGCCCTCGGAACCGAGTCGGCCTTATACCAAGCTTGCATGCACCAAAAACTCTCAAGCTAAGCTGCTACCCACAATGCCCTTTGCTCAGTTACCTCAGATCTCGTTTGCCGCACAGCCATATAGCAGCGTTTCACCGAGCTCTCCAGCTAAGTGTTTTTTTCTTAAAAGATTTAATAGTTTGTAAAAGTTTTTTCTTCCTTATAACTGGTTCTTGTGGTTCTATATTGCTACTGCCCTACCCACAGGTATTTCTCTCTTACCATTGTTGGTAATTTCTTGGTATCTCTAACTTTCTACCTTTATGGTACCTTGTTACCATTGCTGGTATTTACTTTTTTTTTTCTTTCCTCCATTTCCTCTCTTTCCTCTCTCCGTCCCTTGTGTGTGAGAGTGTTTTTGGAATGTCTGAAAAGAAGGGAACTACGGGATTTAAACACTGCTCTTCTTGCAGTGGTAAACTGCCGAATAGTGACCTTCATGAGGAATGTGTTTACTGTTTGGGGGTTCCGCATTTGTCGGCGAAACCCCCTTGTGATATCTGTGCTAGTTTCAGTTAGCGGACGCTGAATGAACGTCGTAACAAACTTATTTTAAAGGGCCTGCTTGCTTCGCCTTTCTTGGAGACCATTTCTGCAATGGAGGTCTCACCCCCTCCAGCTTCGGATAAGAAACATCCTCAGTCGGACCCCTCTTCACCTGCCAGTGACAGAGGTAAGGGTCATAAGCACAAGGCCTATAAGTCATCGTCTGAAGACCGTTCTACCTCCTACATCGGCTCAGAGCTTGGCTTCAATAAAGTTTACCGAGGTAGCCTTGTCAGCGCCCACACCAGCACTGACAATTACGGCACCTCCTACGTCTTCGATACCGACCAGTATTACGTCTTTGATTCTGACCAGTATTTCCATTTCTTTATCGGCACCGACTTCACCCATTTGAATCCCGTTATCGGTTCCGACAACAACAACTTCGGAACTGTTCCTATCGACCGCATTATCGGTTCTGACAACGACATCGGAACTGTTCCTATCATCCACTCCTGTAGTAACTTCTGCTCTGAGCCCTTTCATGGCTCCAACCATACCATTATTACCTGTTGCAAAATTGGAATCGTCGCTGCCGTTCTGCAACACACCATGGGCCCGATACTTATCCAATGTGGACCCTTTTGCCGGACACGCCTGCAGCCCCCACTCCTGGCTTTGGGTCTTTTTCTCCAGTAACTCCTACTTACTCTCCTCCCTTGGATCCCTCTGTTCCTAGGCTCATCTACCCAACTTTTAACAGAGGAATTCCTTCCTCGGTACCAACAGCAACTCTGTGTGAGGTTCCAAGATCCCTTTGGGTGCAGGCTCTGTCGGAGCTCACCCTTCCACAATCTCATGCTTGGGGGGGTTGAGCTCCCAGTCCCGGTGTTGGTTCCACCAGTTTTGTCGGCCTCGACTTCGGAGCAGAGGGCGAATACAAAGGTCGAGGATACACTAGCCAGGTGCGAGCAAGGCAGGAAGACCTTGTCTGCCATTGGCCTACATTTCTCCAAGCCTCAGTGTTCATTGTCCAGGAACCAGGGGAGCAAAAAAATGTGGCACAAGAAGTCTCAAGGTCCTTTCCAAGATGCACGTGGCAAGGACTCCTCTAGAGGCAGAGGGGGTGCCAATAATGGAAGACGCCCCTTTCGGGGCAGAGGGGCTCCCCGGAACCAGGGCTCCAGAGATTCCTTCTCAGGTAGACCATATCAGCGCTTATGAGGCACCACCTGATTGCTTTCCTCTGGAAGCAGTCGGGGCACGTTTCTCTCTGCACCACAATGCCTGGCTGTCCATTACAAATGATCAGTGGGTGCAGAGAATCATTACCAGAGGCTACTATCTTCCACTAATCTCCTATCTAGGACCTCCAAAATTCCTTCCTGATGTTCCACCCAGTCAAAGGGAAGAAGCAGCTTCCGAGATATGAAAACTACTTCAAAATCGAGCCATCCAAAAGGTCCCCTCAGATCAGTGTGGATCAGGGTTCTACTCAAGATTCTTTTTGGTGCCAAAGAAAACAGGGGACTGGAGGCCCATTCTGGATCTCAGTCATCTAAACAAATCAGTAGTTCAGACCAAGTTCCGCATGGTCACGATTCAGTCCATCCTTTCTCTATCTGCAGGAGGGTGTGTGGATGTGCTCATTAGATCTCTGGGATGCGTATTACAATATCAAGATGGACAAGTGCTCCAGGAGCCTCCTTCGCTTCTGGCTGGGAGACAATCACTACCAGTTCAGAGCCCTGCCTTTCGGTCTCTCGACGGCCCCCAGAGTGTTCACGAAATGTCTGGCAGTGGTAACAAGCTCATCTGAGACTTCAGGGATTCCAGGTGTTTCCATATCTAGATGATTGGCTCCTCTCCGCCCCCACCAAGCGTCTCCTGATCACGGCCTCCACTACACCTTGGCTCTAGCAGAATTATTAGGCATCACTATGCACTGGAAGAAATCAAATCTGCATCCATCACAACAACTTGAATTCATAGGGGCCATATTCAACACGCAGTCAAGCCTAATTCCTGCCCACAGGCTTCAGAGACTCAGGGCACAAGTTCAGGTGATACTCTGCCAAAGCAAGGTGTCTGCAAGGGAGAGTCTTCAAGTCTTAGGCTCTATGGCCGCAGCCATCCCCACAGTCCCCTTAGCCAGACTGCACATGAGATTACTACAATGGCTCCTTCAGGCCCAGTGGATACCCAACCTTCATCCCCTGACCTCAAAGATTTTCATCACCAACATTTGCAAACAAGATCTCCTCTGGTGGATGCGTCCAGATGAAAATCTTTGGTGTCGTCCCTTCCAGGTTCCAAAGCCCAATGCCACGGTGACCACGGATGCTTCCCTGATGGGGTGGGGGGCCACTTCCAGGGACAGTCAGTCCAAGGCACGTGGTCCGATGTAGAGGTCAATTTGCATATTAATGTCCTGGAGTTGAGAGGTGCTGTTGGCGTTGCAAGCTTTTCATCCGTTTCTTCCATCTGGAACAGTTGCTGTCCAGTCAGACAATATGTCCGTGGTCTGGTACATAAACAAACAAGGAGGTACCAAGTCTTACCCCCTTTGCCGTGAGGCCATGAGAATTTGGCAGTGGGCGATAGCTTCCAACTGCTTTCTGATCGCAACGCACATCCCGGGGAGCTCCAGCGTGATTGCGGACAGACTGAGCAGATGCATACTTCATCCGCACGAGTGGTCTCTCAACCCGAGTGTGGCGACAGAAATTTTCGGTCGCTGGGGCCAGCCATGCTACATCCCTTTTTGCCTCCCCTTCAAATGCGAAATGCAGCAGCTACTATGCCCTCTTTCCCCCTCTCGGGGAGTCATCGAGAGATGCTCTAGTCCATGATTGACCCACGGGTCTCCTTTAGGCTTACCCTCCGATTCCTTTCTTTTTGTGGAAGGCGATTCGGTTGAGAAGCAAAGTGATCCTCATTGCTCCATTTAGGCCTCATCAGGTGTGGTTTCCCTTCCTCTGACCTCATCTGTTATGATCTCCTTGGATCCTAGACACTTATCAGGTACTAATTTCTCACCCACAAGGGCTGACTCCTCCGAATCTGTCCACCCTCAAGCTGACAGCTTGGTTTCTCCACTTCCGTTAGTTGCCAGGCAAGAAACCCTTTCTTTACCTGTTCAGGAGATTATTTTGGCTTCTCATAAACCATCCACCAGAAAACTTTACAGGGATAAATGGAAAAGATTCTCCATTTGGTCACATAATCAGGGGCTAGACCCATTCGCAGCTGCCGTGGCCACTATTCTTTATTACTTGGCTGAGCTGTTCGACAAAGGTGCCTCGGCTTCTACCAGCCGAGTTCATCTAGCAGCTATTTCCAACTTCCTTAATGGGTCTGAAGGAGTACCACTCATCTCCACTCGTCTTTGCAAGACCTTCCTCAAGGGTATTTTTCACAGCAGGCCTCCCATTAGACAGCCAGTGGAGGCATGGAATTTGTCCTGGGATCTGCAGTCTCTTTCTCTGCCCCCGTTTGAGCCGGCTGCCACCTGTGACCTAAAATTCTTATCTTGGAAATTCTTATTCCTGGTGGCTATAACTTCAGCAAGAAGAATTTCGGAATTACAGACGTTATGTATCAAGAGCCCTTATCTGATCTTTCATAAGGACAGAATATCACTCCGAACAAACCCATCCTTTCTCCCCAAAGTGGTTTCTGACTTTTCCATTAACCAGTCAATTGAGCTCCCTGTGTTTTTCCCAAATTACTTGAACAAGAGAGAATACTGCCTACGTTCCCTGGATGTTCATAGACAATTACATTTTTATCTGGACAGAACTAAATCATTCCTCAAGTCAGACCAGCTTTACATTTACTTTGCAGGCCCTAGAATGGGAGGTTCAGTATCAAAAGTTAACTTTGTCTAAATGGCTAAGGGATTGCATTTCCTTCATATATTCACTTATGGAGAGATCTAAGCCGGGCCAAATCAAAGCTCACTCAACTAGGGCTATTGCAGCATCTGTTGCCTTCCACTCTAGGGCCTCCATGGATGACATTTGTGCAGCTGACATTTGGGCTCAGCCCCACACTTTTATCAAGTATTACAAATTGGATCTGATCTCCAGGGGAAGAGTGGCCTTTCGCTCAACGGTCCTCAGGAATGTTCTTCCATAAGGGCCATCCAGGTTCTCCAAGTAGCTGGGGACTGGGTCCCATCAGTGATGAATAGGAAGAAGATTAACAACTTCAGATAAAGAAGTTATGTCTTACCAGAACGTTCCATCTGAGTTGTTGATCTTCTTCCAGTCATCACACCCTCCCACCGACCCCCTCTTAAGGTTCCTGGCGGATCTTCTTGGTCTTTGTGGTGTATTAGGGTCTCTGCGCAGAGATGGCCTCTGGCTTATTCTTTCTCTATATGTTGCATGCAAACTCGATCTGAGATAACTGAGTAAAGGGCATTGTGGGTAGCAGCTTATCTTCAGAGTTTTGGTGCATGCAAGCTTGGTATAAGGCCGACTCAGTTCCAAGGGCTTGGAACCGAACTCATCAGTGATGACTGGAAGAAGATCAACAACTCAGATGGAACATTATGGTAAGACATAGCTTCTTTTTTTTTTGACGTTGAGCTTAAGGCCATGGTTCTGACACCAGTCGCTGGTCTAAGTGAGGCCATTCTGTAGGATGTCAATATCACTTGGGAGTTAATAATAGCTCCCAACTTGCAATCGTCTGTGAACTTTGTCAGCCAAAGTCCCTTCGTGTTGGCCTGGACTTCAGAGAAGTAGATACCAAACAGGAGAGGATCCAAGACCGAACCCTGTGGGACTCCACTCGTGACTAGTCAGCAGTCTGACTTGGAGTCAGCTACTTTCACACTGTGGGTTCTATCTGTGAGCCAGTTTGCAACCCACCTAGTGATATAGGGGTTGATGCCTAGCTTAGTGCGTTTTTCTATGATTCCTGAGTGGGGAATGGTATCAAAGGCCTTGGCCAGACCAAGGTAGGCTGTATGAATCACCTTGCCTTCATCCACAGCTCTGGTGACTGACTCAAAGAAGTTGACCAATTTGAGCAGGCATGATTTACCATTCACAAAACCAAACTGTGTGGGATCCAGAGTTTGGGGACTCCCTATATCCTTGTTTATTAGGTCCATGATGATGTGTTCCATAGCTTTGCATATCAGACTCATCAGGCTAATGGGGCAATAGTTCCCAGGGTCTGTAGTCACTCATCCTTTGTGGAGAGGGATGACTGTAGCAGTGCACCATTCGGTAGGGAAAAAGCCTGTGGTGAGGCTGTGATTGAACAGGGCACACAGGTGAGGTGCCAGTTCACTCTGTAGTTCATGTAGAACACAGCCAGGGATATTGTCAGGGCTCATAGAAGCTGTATTCTTGGCCTTGGACAGTGCTGGTTTAACCTGTGCAGCAGTAGTACTGGGTGCCTGGCAATCTACTGGTATTGTGACTGGTCCTTTGGGAGGGGAGAGAGGGTAAAGTTGGTGCTGAATCTGTCGGCCAGTACATTGGCAGTATCTGTTTTCTTGGTATAGGAGGTACTATTGTGCAGTAGCACAGAGCAGATCTGGGTATTGCTGTTGAAATTCTTTAAATAACTATAGAAGACCTTGTGGTTGCCTTTACTATCTGCTGCAATTCTATTTTCATAGCTAGCTTTAGAGGATTTGATGAAGGATCTCAGCTTTTTGTTGAGGCTGATAAGGGAGTTTTTCCAGTCTTGGGATTTCATCTTATTCCCCATCAGTTTCCTCCTTCTGTTGTAGAGTTTATTTATGGCAGGGGACAGCCATATTGGCTTCCTTTTTTTGGAGGAGAGCGTCTTGGTTCTATTGGGTATGGTGAGATCCATGCATTTGTGTACGTGTTCGTACAGTGCATTGGTGTATGATTCGGCAGTCATGTAACTATTCCCATTTGCATGGGTGCCGTGAAGTTAGCCACCACTATTTTTAGGAGCCTAAAGTTAGCTTTGGAGAAGTTTTTCATGGTGGTTACCTTTGTGGGGGGATGGGGTCGGGTTGGGAGGGATGTGGATTTCCAAGGTGATTAGTTTGTGGTCAGATCTAACCAGGAAGGAGCTGACTACTGGTGTAGAGCAACGGTCACCCATGTTAGTAATGACCAGGTCAAGGATGTTGCTAACTGTAGTGGGGGTAAGAATGAGATGGTCCAGGGCATTGAAATTAATGAACTTCAGGAAATGTTGGGCAAGTGTATTGGTACATGAGTAGTTTTCCCAGTTAATGGAGGGGTAGTTGAAGTCGCCTAGTATAAGAGTGTTATGTTGGACCCTAGTATTCACCAGGCATGTTGGTGCATAGCAGTGCTCATCTAGCTCATCTGATACTGCAGTATTCCAGAGAGACTTGACCAAGGAGTTCTCCAAGTCCCTGTCTCGTACCTTAGTTGCTGATGTGTAGAAGACTGTGGAGTCGCAGCTATCCACCCTCCAGTCTGTATCTAATGTGTCCATGTGCATGGTATCAAATGTAATAGCACTTCAAGAGTTGTAGGCACCAGCATTGCTGTACACCAACATGCCTGGATATGTCTGCATTTTCCAGAGAGCTTCAAGATGTTATTTGTGAATGCCCCTTTCAATGGGTCCACTGTCTTTGTACATAAAGTCAAACAAATGCTCGCCAAAAGTGAACAGGAGGGGAAACACTGTCTGATATGGGAATCTGTTTTTTCCACCCCTGAAAGGACTTTCACCAGAACCAGAAAGGTAGAATAAGATTTTGGTTTTGCAAGCCCCTGGGTTTTGCTCAAGACACTTCAGGAGACAGACTTTCCACAGTGTAGTGTAGAGGGGATGTTGCCCCCATGGCAGAGGCAGTCTGCAGAATCAGGGGTTTTGATGTCCCTTCCAGTGCTACTGAACAGTTCCCCTGACTGCCACCCTTTGGAGGCAGTCATGGGGGGTGGGCACTTATCTCTGCACCCCCAGCCTGGTTAGCCATTACACAAGATTCTTGGGTACTGAAAAAGACCAGGGACTTCAGGCCCATTCTGGATCTTAGCCATCTAAACCGTTTTGTAAAACAGATGACATTCAGGATGATCTTGGTTTAGTTCATGCTACCTCTTCTGAGGAAGGACAACGGTATGTGCTCTGTGGACCTCCTGGACTCCTGCTATCACATCAAAATAGCAAGGCAGTTTGGCAGTTCAGGAAGGTTCTCCACTTTCAGCTGGGAGCAAGTCATTTCCAGTTCAGCGCACTCCCCTTTGTTATCACCACAGCCCCCAGGGTGTTCGCCAAGTGCATTGCAGATGTTGCAGCACATCTCTGGATGCAGAGGTTCCAGGTGTTCCCATACTTAGACGACTATCTCATCTCCTCTCCAATGAGGGGTTTACTTGTTTAAGACAGGGACTTCTTGCTTCATCTATGTCATCAACTAGGTATTACTGTCAACTTGAAGAAAAGCCAGCTGACCCCAGTCCAGACAGCAGAATTCATAATGTTCCACCTGGACACTTCCTCTGAAATTGTCAGATTCCTGGACCAGAATCCTGTCTTGCATTGACAAGCTTCTGAAATTCTTTCCTGCTCAAATCCCCAGGAAAGGCTGATCCTTCGTGTACTTGTGTTGATGGCTGCTTTGATTACATGGATTCCTCATGCCAGGTTTCACATGAGGGTTCTGTAATGGATTGTTTCTATCCAGTGGTCTGTACTGCATCAACCAATGCATTTTCCAGTTTTTTTAATGTCAATATACAGACAGACCTATTCACTGTTGGTTGGCTTTCCTACTGGTGGTTCTAAGTCGCCCTTTCATCTTTCCTCCCTATTATGCCACAGTGACTACAACGCCTCCTTTTTAGGGTGGAGGTCATTTCAAAGAGAAGACAGTCCACGGCATGTAGGCAGTGTCAGAGACCAAATTCACATCATGTTTTTGGAAATAAGGGCAGTTCTTTTAACGTTGCAGGCCTTTCAAGACTCCTTCACTAGAGGTGTGATTTCCATCCAGACAGATGGCGGTAAGCTGGTACATCAACAAACAAGGGAGTACCCATTTGTAGGCATTATGTCAAGAAGCCATGAGGCTGTGGCAGTGGATGATGCCTTCCCAGTGCTTTCTAGCAGCATTCCACATCCTGGGAAGTTCCTATGTTGCAGCAGACAAATTGAGCAGGTCCATTCTGCTGCCTCACAAGTGGTCTCTCAAGTTTGTCAGTAGCTATCAAGATCTTCAGCTTCTGGAGGCAGCCTTGCTGCAGTCTTTTCGCATCCCCTCTCAACATCAAATGGAGCAGTTACTTTGCCTTGATTCCTCGGGAGAGACAGTCACAGAGTGATGGTGTGACCCACACTTTGCTTCTGGGTCTCCTTACTTTCCCCTTATAACAGAGTTCCTTCAAAAAGCTATCCAGTGCAATACAAAAATAATTCTCATTGCTTCCTTTTGGCCTTATCAGATCTGGTTTCCTTTCCTTTGGCCTCATCTGAAACACCCTCCCTGGGTGCTGGGATCCCCTTCCAGACCTCCTGTCCCACCTATCCAGTCAGTCTGTTTGGACATCAAATCCCTAAAAGTAAAAAAAAAAAACAGCTTTCTTCCCAGAGGGCCCATAGATGACATTTGTGCTGTGGCTACTTGGTCTACCATTCATACGTGTGTCTCACATTATAAGCTGGACCTACCATCTAGGTAGTCTAGGTTCTTTGCTTCCACCATCCTCCAGAATATTGTTCTGTGAGACCTCCCTAGGTGAATAGTAGCTGGGGACTCTGCCCTTGAGTTTATGCAGACAGAAAAGACATCGGATATGAAAGTTATGTGCTTACCATAACATCAGATCCATGTTTTCTTCTTCTATCTCTCTCAACCTTCCTTCTCTTTATCCCCTTTACCAAATAGTCATGTGTATTGCTCTCAATTGACTGTCTTAGACCATTCTGTATCTTTGGCTTTTCTACAGTCCGTACTGTGTCCTGGCCTTTCTCTTGGCTTCCGCCTTTTTTGATAATGTATGCATGTCAAGAATTTAGACAGTCAAACTTGAGGTGTAGGATGGAAGAGATTTTGGGTAGCAGGAAAGAGCATGAACTCTGGATCCAAAAGTCTAAATAGTACCAATGTACCCATGAGTTGAGACAGATGGAAGACAACACGGATCTACTGTTGGGATGTAGTGGATCCCCCCATCCCTGTACTGTTATAGTGCCATTAAGGCACAGAAATAAAAGTATCCTCCAGTCCAAGATCTCCATTCTAAGTGCTGCTCAAGCATAGCTTTTAAGAATTATCCCAGGTTACTAGTGGTCCCCCCTCCATGCTCCAGGCTCTGCTCATTAGTCTGGACGTGCGTGGAAGTATGACAGCCACTCCAACCCACACACATAAACAAACATGAAATATTCCCTTCTCCTCCCAATGGAATTCAGTTACACACACACACACACACTCACACTCATACAGAGACAACAACAAGCACATCCAGTATAACCCTCATCTCTACCCTTCTACTGCTACCTCCCAAGCAGGTACACACACACACACACAAAATGCAGTTCCATTTATACATTCACACATACACCTCCTAATCCTCCCTTACTCTAAAATCCCTAGTATTTACTCCTACCAGGATGAATGAACACACCTTTTTGGACGTGTTTACTACCACTATGTACAAGAAGTAGCAGTGCTAATGTACACTGGTGATCAATTCATATACCTTCCCTGATAAAGTTCCGGGGGAAAGAGTACATGGCTAAGTAGGATAGGCCTTTCCCTGAACTGCCTCATGAGCACGTAGTATGGTAATATGGCTACAGAGACAGCCTGATGCAGTGCTGCATGTCTTCATGAAAAAGTACCGTGTTAGAGCCATCTCTGAATACAAAAAAGTTACCACAAGGTGTTCACACTGTATACACCTCACAGTAACCTTTATGAAATTGGCCCACTATTTCTTTATCATCATCTAATACGAATAATACAGTTATGCCTCTTGCACATTTTCTATTTGATAAAGATTCTAGATGATTCTGCGGTGCTGTATAATATGGTACAAGTGTACACTTGTAATACCTTAGCTATTAAGGCATTTAATTATTTATCCTACATGGTTTCAAATCACTTCATTTTTGTTTGTCATCTGCAAATAAAGGAAAGCACTTTACAGGTTGAATCTTGTCAGTTTTTCATGACAGTTTTCAATTAGGAAACTATATATACAAAGGAAAAGGAACCAGATCTTGCCAACCGTGCAAAGAAACAGTTCATATTTAAGAATGGTCCTTGCAACATGGTTTCACCTCTCAGCAATTATTAATTCAGATTTACAGAATTATTTAGCAGATGATTTAAGCTAAAAGATAATTTAGGGCTATGAATAGGTGCTTGATCCACAGATGTTAAAAAGCATTTTATAAGTATGGGCTGTTCTAGAAGTGCACCTTTTTGCTACACACCATGGTACTCAAGTCAGAATATTTTCCTCCCACTATCCAAACAAGGCAGTTTGAAAGGTAGCCAATTTCTTCTTTCTGTGGAGCTCCTCATTAATGTATGCATTCCCTCCATTTCCTCTGATTCAAAAGGTACCTTCAAATCAATACAAGACAGACCAGTCAGATCTTTATAGCCCTTTCTTGTCCAGACAACCATGCTATTCTTTATTATTGAGTATGATTACTTAACTACCGTGGGCCTTTCATGTCCATAAATCCTTGCTTACATAGCAACAAGGTAAGTCATTTATTCCACCCCATTTTGTTCTTAATAGTAACCAAAAAGAAAGCACCCAAAATCCAGGTACTGTGACACGAACAGTTTAATCACAAGAATAACGCTGAAAAATTCACAACACGTTTTCATCCTTGACTTCATCAGATGAAGTCAAGGACGTAAACATGTTGTGAATTTTTCAGCGTTATTCTTGTGATTAAACAGTTCGTGTCACAGTACCTGGATTTTGGGTGCTTTCTTTTTGGTTATAAGTGAACATTTGGCACCTGCCTTTCTTTCTGGTTGTTCTTAATAGTGGTTTGTTTTCCATCCCAGTCTTAACTGTCTTAAAGGAAACCAGATACAGTGTATAGTAATCTACTGTGGCTTCTGAAGTGTAGCTCATAATATTTTTGAAAGTACTGATGCTGCATCTAGGACAGCAAACTTAAGTATGTGTCAGTGCAGCATGGCATAAGGTCTCCTTTTGTAAGGATGAGCTTAGGGAGATGATCCTGCTTATAAAAAAAAATGTGAAAAAGAAGTTGACTATATATAGCCAAGGCACTAGGATAATAATTTTTCACAGTCAATTTCTTCCTGTCTGCATGCGTTTTTCTTATGTTTATAAGTGTATTAGATGTCATCCCTCATACCTCTTATTAGAAAAGATTCCTTTGGGCAGGCTTTTCAGGATGTGGTTGAGGAGCTCCCAAACAGGAACAGGGGCTAACTAACAAAGAGGGCCTTTGTGATCCTCAAATCCCTTTTGTTTCTTCCAGACCACCTCACTTTTCTAAGAAAAAAGAAATCTACTCAGGAATTAAGCCATGTACGAAGAGCTGTTGTTACAGGCCCAGACTAATCTGTTTGTAGAGGCATAAAGTTTGATCTTTCTTTGAAGAGAGAGAGAGGCCTAAGGTTTTGCTCTCTCCTCTCCCTTTTTTCCAAATAGGAGTACAAACTGTTTTTCAGTTTTCAACCAAAATCATAATTTTAGGGCTATGAATAGGTGCTTGATCCACAAATGTTAAAAGACATTTTATAAGTATGGGCTGTTCTAGAAGTGCACCTTTTTGCTACACACCATGGTACTCAAGTCAAAATATTTTCCTCCCACTATCCAAACAAGGCAGTTTGAAAGGTAAATGACTTTTAAGACATCAGTGAGCACATCCTGTATACCTAGTTCCAGATGTTGCCTCTCCATGGAGGCACACTCCTGCTGCATGGTATATGGAGAGTGTTGCTGTACATGTTGAATGCCTTCTGGCTTATCAGTGATTGGAGTCCACACAAAACTTTCCTTCAATCTGTTTTGAGTGACAATAACGTCTGTACATAGTGTTTCCCTTCAGTCTCAGTTTGGCACCCAGAATTTTTACCAATAAGATTGCCATTTTAGCAGGTGACTTTCAGATGAAACAGCTCCATGTTTTCCTCTGCCTGGACAGTAAGTTCATGATGGCCACTGCAAGGATCTTCCTCATAGCAACCTTGACTTTGTTGCTGACATAGTTGCGGATCCCGTGAGTTCTGTAAACTGAAAGAATCCTTCTCTAAGTCCAAATTTAAGGATTGTCTTTATTGGAGTAGAGTTGGGCAATCAAGTGCCAGTCATACCTGTCCACATAGATGATCTGTGAAGTCACGGCTTTGGCATGCTAGGTGAAGGTACATTGGCTGGTACAAGCTAAGAGCTTCATGTTCCTTTTGAGTCTGATTGTTGCCACTGTCTTTGCAGTTCTATTCCCAGTCCTGAGGATGCAGGTGTTAGAATGGATGGTGAGGTCCAATTGGATGCAAATTTGTCACATACTGGTGGACCTTCATTTGGCATTCGGCTTCTGTTACAGGGCTTAAGAATGGTGAACAGCTTGCACCAGTCTCCCTGTGACTTTTCCCATCTAGCAGCAGAACATCTCAAAAGTCCTAATTATGGATGATTTTTTAGTTGGGTGAGGATCACGTTTGGCTTCTTCATGTATAGGGGAAGTTAACCTTCAGAACAGGGATGTCATTGTCACCTAGTTGTAAGTGCAAATATTGTTTATGGCCTTTAAGTCTTCAGAAGAAGATTTGATCCCAGAGCTGTTCCTCCTCAGGTCAGGTATCTGGGTCTCAGTGTAACATTTACAAAGAGATGATGTGCATCTAGCAGTAACCCATGGATAGAGGCATGACTTTTTTAGCTTTTAAAATCATAGATGAAAGGGCTGTGCAGGTTAACTCCCTGAGCAACCACACTAGCCTCTTCCTAGAGGATTTTATAATCATGTGGTCAAGATCTTCTAGCTATGGAACATCCTAAAGATTGCCCTGTTTGACTCATGGAAGACTGATTTGTTTGCCTCATAGGAGAATGTGGCTCTCCTTCTTTTCTCCTAATTTTAACAGGGCAAAAAAGAGATGAATGGCCTAATGGGCTAATGCACAATGCCCAAGTTGGCAGGGTCCCAGGTTCAAGACTTGGCAGGGGTGATCATTTACTGAACGAGGAACAGAAAATACACCCCTGGGATTCCACCTCTGTCCCTGCTGGACAGAGGCATAGGGTGCTGACCTGTTGGAACATGGGCTAAATTCTTGGCTAGGCTTGTAAAGGCCTCAGGGCCAATAGCCTAGTAACTTTGTATGATGCTGAACATATTTTGTCTTCCAAACCAGGGAAAATTTGTGCATGGCTTTTCACCATTCCCTCTGATTTTATGCCTGACCAAGAAATTCAGAGAGGGAGGAGTTTGCTTCATTTGGTAACCATGACTAGAATGATTTCATATTGTCTAGTCCCTGGCAATGGAGGAAGCTATCGCAATGCAAACTTTGGAAATACCTGTAGACTGAGATGAAACAGGTATCTCTCTGTCAGGGCCTGGCACCTGATTAGCATCCCTTGCTTTCAGCAGACCT
This sequence comes from Protopterus annectens, assembly GCF_019279795.1. NCBI lineage: Eukaryota > Metazoa > Chordata > Ceratodontiformes > Protopteridae > Protopterus > Protopterus annectens. The sequence goes on from NC_056737.1 coordinate 1,125,965,248, forward strand.
ACTGGCTGGAGTCATGAAGGTGCTAGGAGCTACCAAGAAGCCTTTCACTCATGAGAGTTATTCTGTTGTGCGGGAGAAGGTCTCCTTCTTGGCAGAAAAGTATTCCTTGCCATGTCAGTTCATCTGTTTGAAGGTGGTGGGTCTCACTAGAAAGGAGTTAAACTGAGAGTGCACGTGTAGCAGCAGGAAGTTTACACACTCCAAGCATGAAAATGAAATGGAAGGGTTTTGCCAAACTATGTACAGTAAAACAGGCAACTCCAACAATTATATTTCTAAACACTTTTCATTCAGCAACTCCCCTTGCATGTCACTGCATCACTGTTCATTTGTCATACTGTCGTATTGCTAAGCCTCATTATTTCCAGACATTTAGGAAAGTGAACTGCTTCTGAAGTGTATAAGAGCAGTTAGTTGTGTTATTTTAGTGTGTTCCTATATGAAGAATTCCTTATTTTTCTTTACTTTGCATTAATATGTTCAACTTTATGACTTAGTGGCAGCTAAGACGCTTAACTGTAAAAACACCATGTGGATAGTTTGTACTTTCAGTGTGAGTTTAGTTTTTTATTTGTGTGTGTGTGTATATATATGTATGTATATATATATATATACATATATATATATATATATATCACACACACACACACACACACACACACACACACACACACACACACACACACACACACACACACACAGACAAAACCATTGCTTCATCAGACCTGGTCTGATGAAGCAATTTTATTTGTGAAAGTGCTTACCATCAGTACATTAAAGCCTTTGTCTTTCGGATTATTTTCTGCTTTTTAATTCCTGCTGCTCGACTTGCCTCAGAGTTTTTATATATATATATATATATATATATATATATATATATATATATATATATATATATATATATATATATATATATATATATACATACACACACACACACACACATGTATGTATATATCAATGTGTTTACTGGAAAATGTGTAATTTAAATTTAAGAAAGTGCATCTAAGGATACTGAAGTATGGGATGTGGGAATATTCACGGAGTGTTAATGGTAAAGAAAAGGTGTATCTAAGGAGGTTGCCTGATAGCAGCAGAGCAGAATGTTAGTGCCTCACCCAGTGGACCATTACGAAGGAAGGCCTTAGAAGTTTGGAGTGGGAGGACCTAGTTGGGCTAACCTGTGGAATATGCCTATAGACTTTTCCTTGTGTGGAAGTGCAGGCTCAGAGAACTGGAAGCAGGGCTTGGAAGAGAGCTGCAGTTCTGGACTTTTGTTTCGAAAATATCTTCTATGCTGGAGGGGCTGTGTGAACTGTGAGTATTGTCTGAAGTCAGTCTAAGGTACTACTTATTTTTGTTTTGGATTATAAAGCCAAATTAAATAGTAACTTGTTTTTCACTTTTGACTTGTGGAAATACACTTGTGTTTTCAGATATGTCCTCCCTCTAGTTTTTCTTTAGATTTACACAGGTGGAGAATACGGGGTTCTTGACAATTTTTTTAGTTCTTGTTAGTACCAGTCCTGCCAAGTGCAAACTATATTTTAGACACTTAATTCCCTACAGCACTGTAACTGTTCTGTTCCTGACATGGTTAGCTTGTAACCACAACCATAGTGGAATTATTAAAACAAAATTGTGGACTACTGGTGTGGACCTAACCAAAGGCTGGTCTAACTAGAGCAGCAACTAATAGCAATGACCAGTGTAACTGTCAACCTCATGATTGTGCTATGTATAAAAAACTAATCAGGAAGGATGACAGAGTTGTATTTGGTAGCATTTAACTGCTATGCAAACACAGAAGACTGGACTTGAGCAGACTGAGCAAAGCTCATTCCACCTGGCTGTAGAGTCAACAGAAACTTGTATGGACATGCACTATGTGAAACTTAAAAAATAAGTTTTGGTCAGTGTTGGTATAACTCTTGATGTACAAGCAATAAAATGTTATAAATGAACTTTTAACGCATATGAATTGGTAAATGAGCATGATTTAAAGTGTAACATAAAGTTTGGCCAGTCTAGAGGAATAAAGCAGTGAGTACAGCTCATTTGAGCTGGGTTTGATTAGCAACTTGGGGGACTGACAGAGAAGCAGTAAGGATAGTTGTACCCATCCGGGGGTGTGATATATGGGCAGAACACGCAGAATAAAAGGAGCTTCTTGACAGAGGCTGTAGCACTGATTGCAGTGTGCTTGGATGAAGATGCAGGGTAACTTTCCATTTGTAGCACCATGTGGAAGTGAGGAGGTGGGCGAAGCAATGTGCCCATTGCAACTTCCCTGAGGCCAGTCACAGTAACCACAAGGAGGAGAAATGCGGTAGGGTTAAAGTAGAATACCCCCCAGCTGATGATAGGTAGTGATGATACCCTTATGATCCATGCTGGCCCCAGCATTAAATTCATTAAAAGTCTAGAAGTTGATTGGACTGACTAGCAAACCCAGCATTGATGTGGGGTACTGGAACAACTGTCAAGATGAATCCAGGGGAGTAAAAAATACATATCTTAAAGCTTTGGCTTGAATCGGATCACAACAGTAATTCAAAACAATTGTTTGAAATTTTGGCAGCAGGCAGGCTTAAAAGAGCTTTATCTAATAATATAGGAAAATGGGTACTGCAAGGTAATCACAAGATCTCTGATAAGCTAGTACTGCTAGTAAAATGTGTATTTGGTATTGGTATAAATATTTAAGACTGATTTGTCTGCAAGGGACTTCCAAGGTGGTCGTTGACTGAGGAGCATATTGTTTAGAACTGTCCAGTTGTGAAAACTGAGAAAGTATTGACAGTAAATCTAGCAAAGGTTACAGCTGCTGTATAAAAAAACACATACCAACTAGTAATTACACTGTCTGGAAAAAAATGGAAAGAGTAAGGGGAAGTCATTCAGAAAATGAGATGAAATAGTCTTGGCTGAAAGTAACCTAGTGGGTGATCAACAGGAAGCAGTACAGGTTGCAGATTTGATGCAGAAAATGGATTCCATTAAACTAGAAGAAGCAATATACCAAATGTACTCAAATGTGCTTTGAAATGTCTTTAATATTTGAGAAATATAACATCAAATGTCAAGTTGGAAAATCGAAGTATTAAGTAATCCTTCAGATTATAAACTGATAAAACTGATAAAAGTGATAAAAATTCCAGGAGTCAGTGATTGAAATGAAGGAAAGGCAGGCTTCCCTTGAAGAAATATTAAAAACATAGTAGAATGAGGTAGTGAAGTATAGAGCGAACACCTGAGTTTCTGCACTGTTCTAGAGAAACTGGAGGGAGTGAACTGCATTCATTTTATGAACATACATATACGTAACTGGGCTGGTGTTCCTCAGCAGGATTTTCTAATTGTGATGGTACATCATATATAATCTCTAAACATAGTCTTCCTGTGTAGCCAAGACCTGTTCTAGAAAAGAAGTTGAGTTGCTCATGTGGCAAATGGAAATGGCATTCAATATTTGTAGAAAATGACTATTCAATGTACCCAAGTAAAAGAGAGGTAAATTCAATTGAGCAATCATGTACAAGCCTGGATTAATCACAATCAACCCGACATCCTAGCCATCTCTGAAACTTGGCTAAAACCCCATATTACCGACTCCGAAATCTTGCCTCCTGGTTACAACATCCTCAGAAGTGACCATTTAAACAAAAAAGGTGGAGGCTCTGCTCTAATTTACTCCAATCTTCTCTCTCTAATTCCTCTTCAAATCCCTACCCCTCAATTCAGAAATTCCGAAATCACAGCAAGCCTCCTCCAATTAAAAATATCTGCTTCATTTCCTTATACATCTCCCCAGGCAACAGTATCTCCACCCCTGAAGATATTCTTTACTGGGCCTCAACTGAAATAAAATATGAAACCTATATTCTAGGCAATGTCAATATCGACTGTAATAAAATCAACACACCATCCCCCTCACTTTCCATTAACCTTCTCAACTTCACCCAAGTAATCTCTTCAATAACTTGCCCTAATAGAAATCACCCCCAGGATCCATCTTAGATTGGATTCTAGTCTCCCATCCAAACAAAATCACTGTCTGTGGCACTATCCCTGACACCTTCAGTGACCATCTCCCTGCCTTCATCCATCGATCAAGTAGCTCCATCCAACACCATCTCTACATTCAAACTCATAACCTCAGCAACTTCAACCTCTTAATTTTTTCTAACATCTTTAAACAAATTAACTGGCAACCTCTAAATACCCTCCCACTCGACAATGCTGTTGAGCACTTCAACTCTATCTTCCTAGATACTCTTAACTCATTAGCCCCACTAAGAAATAAACAAATCAAAACTAATTCTGCACCATGGCTGACCAAAGAAACTAAACAAATTATGCGTCACAGAGACAAATCCTGGAAGCTCTATCAAAAAAATAAACTGTCTTCTACCTTACTCCTATATACCCAACTCCACAATCAAGTAAAAAAACTTATTACCAAGGACAAAAAAAACCTACTATAATAAACTTCAGTCCAATAACAATAATAACCCAAAACAGTTCTGCAAATCGGTCAGCTCCCTACTTAATCCTGGATCTCAAAACAACCCTTGCCCTGACCCTAACCTATCTGACAGTGAACTGTGCTCCCAGTTAAACACCTTCTTTACTGAATCCATAGCTAAGTTAACCAAAACATTCCCTAATAATGACCCACCTAACTCCCTCTTCACATCACCCAGCAACCCAAACAACAATCCCATCAATTTCCATCTCAAACCTGTTTCCACAACTTCTATAAAAAAGCTTCTATCCAAGCTAAAGCCATGCTCTAATGCCCCTGACAACATTCCCTCTTGCTTCCTCAAACATGCAGCTGAAGGAATCGCTTTGCCAATTAGTATTCTGATTAATAGATCCATAAATGAGTCATATGTTCCAAAACTCTGGTGTTCAGCCTACATTCTACCTCTTCACAAAGGAGGCAAAAACACTGCTATTTCTAACTTCCGCCCTATCGCCCTACTCTCTCCAATATCTAAAATTCTAGAAAAATGTGTCCACCATCAACTTTTACCTTATCTAATTCAGAATCACCTCCTAACACCCACCCAGCACGGCTTCCGTCCTGGCAACAGTACCATAACTGCCCTACTTTCCTTCCTAGAAACTGTCAATCAAGCACAAGACTCTGGACTCATTGTATCCACAGTTCTGCTAGATCTTTCAAAAGCCTTTGACATTATCTCCCACACACACCTCCTTCATCATCTGGCTAATCTCAATATCTCCCCAAATACTCTATCCTGGTTCTCCAGTTATCTATCTGATAGATCTCAAGCAGTCAAATGGAAGAACTCTTTCTCTTCCTTCCTGCCTACACCCACTGGCGTTCCTCAGGGGTCTATCCTTGGACCCATGCTTTTCAACATCTTTATAAATAACCTTCATCCCTGACACCACAGTCATCCAATATGCTGATGACTCTACCTTGATCTGTTCTGCCCCAAACTTTCCTGAACTACTGACCAAAACCCAATTAGCCTTTACCACTACAGAGAACTGGATGCACCAAAATCACCTTTCTCCCAACTCCAATAAATCCAAAATACTAATTTTTCTCCCCTCCAAGATTTCCTCTTTGGACAAAAACACTTTCAATGTCCTAAGTCAAACTAACACTGCCATTGAAGTGGTTCCCTCTGCAAAACTCCTTGGCATTACCATAGATGAATACTCAAATTTGATCTTCACATTCAACAAAACATAAAAAACCCACCAAAAGCTAGGTATGCTATATAGGAACAATCATTTTCTTTCCAACTCCACTAGACATACCTTGGCAATCACCTACCTCCTCCCTTCCCTTCTGTATGGAGCCCCTCTTCTAACCAATTTATCTGTCACCACCTCCTCTAAGCTCGAAGCTTGCTATAATAAGATCTCTTAAATTCGCAACTAAATCCAAAACATCACCTCACCACTGCCTCAGCCTACACTCTCTGAATTGGTTAGAACTCCCTAACCACCTAGACTATCTACAACTAACCACCGCTCACAAACTAATATTCTCCCGAGACAAATGCCCAGCATTAAAGGACATCCTTCCTCCATACATCCCTAACAGATCACTGAGATCTGAGCACCAAAACCTAATCTCCATTCCCAAACCCAAGCGACCCGCTGGCCAGCTTTTACTATCCTTCTCTCTAGGTAAAAAATGGAACTCTCTGCCTCCTTCTCTTAGGACTATGGCCAACACCGAATCCTTCAAGAGCCAACTTTTGCTTCACCTATCTTCCAAATGGAAATGCTCCTGCTTTCACCCCACATAAATTCTAGGGACTCCCCACTAAGCTTCCCTTACCCCCTCTCCACTATACTCGCATTCTTATTCTTATGACTCAAAAGATCTAGAACCAGCAGACTTTAACTGATGACCCCTAACATGTAAATATTGTTTCTTAAAAAAAAAAAAAATCTGCAGTCAAGATGTTAAACTGTCTCAATTTGTTTAACTGTCTCATAATGTATATTATGTCTCGAATGTATGAATCCAACTCTTGTATTTTCACTTGTAACCTTTATTCATATTTTGCAAACCTATATTGTATGATATTTCACTGTGCAACCTTTATTCTTCATTTTATATCCTATATTGTATTAAATTGTTCATGGAGCTTTTCTCCCCGGGCCTCCACTGAAAATGGGCACTTCTTGGCCCAGTGGATTTCCCCAGTAATCAAACTGATAAATAAAAATAAATAAAAATGTTGAGAGGCTGATGAGCAATTCCAGCTGTTATAGCCATCTGACTCTAGAGCATTTTTTTTCAGGTGGGTAAAAAATACATATGGAAGCAGAGTACACTTTGGAAGAGGTGAAAACTGTAGTAAATTGAAATCAAGCCAAAAACTGAAGTGGGACTCTGCTTCTTGAACCTTCCACTAGTAAGGAGGATGAAAGAAAGGCTGTCCTAGTAAAACACTTTCCATTTTTCCAAAAGAAAATAAGCAAGCATCAGACAGAAGCACAGGAATTTGACCTGAAGAATCATGAGAAGTTTATGTTTGAGACAACTCCTGGTATTGGGAGAGGATGGAGAATAAGAGGAAAACCAAATTAAAGCATTTGAATACATGGGAGAACTGTAAAGCATCAATACCACTATTTGTTGTTTAGGTAGCTGAATTGTTGAGGCACAAGAAATTGTGGAGGAAAAAGCTTGGAAAGATGTTCGCTACTTTCAAATAATGGGTGGACCGAAAAGCATGAATCCAACTTTGTATTATATTCTTACAGGTTCATAGGTAGGTGCTGGGCTATCGGCCCTAGGGCCTATACAAGCCTGGTCAAAAAGGTACCCAGGCTTTCGCCACCCAAGAAAATTACCCATATAGTTTGGATGCAAAGCCCTTAATAACTTTTCTGCCAACAGAGAAATGGAGACTGAGCCCTGAAAGGGCAGTATTAAGAACAACAGAAAATAAATGTCCACACTCTGGCACAAAAAACACACAAAAAAGGGGAATGGAGGGAGGGAGCAGCTACTGCAGCAGTGATCATTAGAACATTCACTGTTATAAGTTCAACCTACAGAACTGTACTATGTGCATCATATTGAGCAGTGCTGTAGTAGCTTTAGCTATATGGGTGGATTACCTTAGCTAACTACATTTGGGAGGTGGAAGAAGAGTCCAGGAGCCCCTTGGCAGTGGTCCTAGCAAAGCTTGATCTGGACCTAGAGCTTCTTGTGCTTCATAAAAGTATGTACAGAGGACCATGTAGCAGCTTCTAGAATACTTCTAGAATCCAACCCATTCCAAAAAAAGCCATAGATGAGGTCAAGGCCTTGGTAGAGTGGGCCTTTACCCTGCCTGGAATAGTTTTGTTATGGTAAATATAACAAAATGTAATAGCTTTAAACAACCATTTGGAAATTGTCTGTTATGACACACGCCGCCCCTTCTTAACTTCACAAGAAAAGAACAACTTTTCCAAAGATCTGAATGATTTAGTTGTCAAGCTAATACCCTAGTTGTCTGTGGACATCCAAGGTATGGAGTATCCTTTCGCCCACAGTTTTAGGTTCAGGAAAGAAAACAGAGATCCTGATAGTTTGGCTTAAAATAAACTTGGATGCCACATAAGGCATAAAAGAAGGATTAGTTCTCAAAGAAACCATGCACTATGGAAAATGAGATGGGGATGACTCACCATGAGTTTGCAGTTCAGATACCCTTCCTTGATAGAAGGATAAGAAAGGCCATAGGATAGTAACTCACAAATAATGTAAAACCAAAGAACAACTAGCCCTGAGTGGGTGCTGGTTATGTTGTTGGTACCAACTAGAACACTTTTAATTTCCTAATATATGATTTTCTAATAACAGACTTTCTTGTCTCCATTAGTACCTGCTTCACATCTTGATTAAACAGGTGCCTAAAATAAATTGAGACCTTATCATCCATTTGAAAATGACTGATGCCAGGGTGTATCAGTTACCCCTGTATCTTGTGTGAGTAGAGCCAGTCTGTCAGAAAGCTTGTGGAAATTGTTCCTGGCTATTTCCAAAAGAAGAGACATGGATGTCTGGGCCAGAAGGGAGTCACCATAATGATCTTGAGGGATTCTTTCTGAATCTTCAGATGTACCCTGGATATTAGTGGAAATGGTGGTAAAGCATATTAAATATGCCTCTCCAAGGAAAAGAAAAGGCATATGTCTTCCAAGCCTTCTTGCATGGAGTCCTGGACCATAGTCTTGCCAGTTTATTGTTCAGAGAGGAGGCAAAGAGGGTCTACTTGAACTCCCCACAGATGGAACAAATGTTGTAATACCCCCTTATCTAGTTTACATTTGTGATGGCCTGCTCTGGTCCTGCTTAGCTTGTCTGCCACACACTTTTGCTCTAAAAACAAGTGACTAAGCAAAGTAGTTCAATGATTTTATAAGAATTTCTTGAGTTAAACTACATATTATGCAAAAATGTAAAATAGTGAGGAAAATGTATATTAATTGTTTAACTATGAATGAGAGTTGGTGTCTAGTGGTTGTTTGGTAGTTTAGTAGTAATAAGAGGGGTCTGAATAATTTTAAATGAAGTGCACTTTATGCTTTTTTTAAAGATATAAAGTCTAGAAAGTAGCAGGGTAAATCTGCATAGTTATGGTCTGTAGCTGCTATGGGGTAGTTAATGATCATGCATTAAATAGTTTATTCAGAAATTTAAAAAAGTATTACTTTCCCTTTTAATAATATGAGTAGATTAAATTACTTAGAAAAGAGAAGTGGTTTTCTTTATTTATGTTGAATGTTTTACAGATGAGAGTAGCATGGAAAACAATTGATACATTGCAGTTTTACAACACATGTTATAATTAAGAGTAATCTTTACTTATTAGAATGGCTGCACTATCAACATTAACATGGAATGTAAATGGCCTTACAGGTACAGTTACAAGGTAAAAAGTGTTGAGCTATATTAAGAAATATAGGATTCAAATAGCAATGTTATATGAGATGCATTTGGAGAGAAAAGAACATCTAAACTTGATAAAGGAAGGGTTCTGGGTGATATCCAGCAGAATATCAGGGATAGGGCTAAAGGGAGACAATAATATTGATAGAGAGGCTCCATCAGTAGTAGAAGAGGAATAAAAGATGGTTATGGTAGATTTCTGGGTAACAGGTTATTTGCATGGAAAATAATTACTCTGGCATGTATCTTTGTTCCCCCTAAGACTACTGTACTGGAGCTAAAGTAAATTTAGGGAGAAATAATGTTTTCAGCAGGGTAGATTTTTACATGGATGAGGATGGGAATTTAGTTTGTAACAGTAATGATTTATCAGGGAGCCTAGAAGATAAACCTGTAACTAAAGAGGTCAGATTTTAAACAAGTAAATTGATGTGATTGGTAAGAATGTTAGCTCAGTAGCAGAAATCCAAATAGAATTTATATATAATAAGACAATACTACTTGGACTAGACTGGATAGAAAGTACATATCACAGGAGTATGTCCCTTCGATTGAAAGTTTTGAAACCCATCCAGTAAACTACAAGGTAAGGATACACAGTAATAAATTAAAAGAGACATTGGGTGTTTTCCTACGTATTTATGAAAAAAAGAAGAATGTATGGAATGAGTAACAGATAAAACTTAAGAGTTATTGGGGAAGTAGTAGAAACAACCATTGAAGGGGTAGGTAATGCATGGGATAGAATGAAAATATATTTAATAACATCAGAGGTGGACAGTTAATTTTCCCAAGGGGCCACATGAGAAACTGGGCTGTTTTGGAGGGCTGGACCAATAGGCTGAACTCACTGTATGTATTCTTTGATTCACCTTCCTGATTGTATTAAATTACAGTCCAGCACCACTTGTTTGAATGTGTTTTAAATTTGTAGTTTTTGAACAGTCTTCCAGTAAACAATTAAATAAAATGTGTGAACCAATAATGACAAAATTACCCATTTCACAAAATGTCAACCATAAAAGGCCAATCGGACATCTGTCATTACATTCCACCAATATCAGTTAATAAGCACCATCTCTGCAGAAGTAAAAGTCATCCGAATAATTCCACATTAAAGAGATCTGTAACTAATGAAGAAGTTGTTACTGGCAAACAACTTTATATTTCAGTGTTTCATAAACAAATTCAGTGCCTGCTGTCCTTGAGGAATTAATTGACTATGTAACATTAAAAAAAATTGATAAGCTGGTAATATTGCAATAGGGAATGACTAGCAGACAAGTTCATAGTTACTAGGCATCTCATACAAACCAGGAATGCAGAACCCCTATCCCCCTTAAAATGCACCAAATAATCAGCAATAGAAAGGCACTGCAATACCAGCACTCCATCTATTCTACAAGGTGTGGAAGTAGAATCCACAGCCTTCTTTACCAAAGGCAGTTATGCTGCTAACACTCCTTTCAAATTCTACAGAGCAAACAGTGATTGCCATTTGCTAAACAAAAGAGTTGCACATTGAAAACAGACTTAGCATGACCAACAGTAAATTTCTCTCCCCTTGAACTTAAAATTCCATGAAAATGCACTGAAACTCATAATTCCCTGAAAATGTACTGAAAGTCAAACTGACAATTCCGTCAACATTATGGTAGTTGGTGTAGACTAGAGGATTCAGGCTGTTGTGTCCATTGAAACTCACAATTCCTTCAGCAGTCTGGTAGGTGGCTAGTGTAGAGGATTCAGGCTCGTGTCTCCTGTAACCAAATTACAGGCTGAAGCCTGATCAAGTTAATTGACTAACCTGCCTACCCCCAATATACCTCTCAAACTCTTAGCACAAGAAATCTGGACAAAGTGTAAAATAATGGGTGGACAAAGGCCCAAAAATAGGGATAGCTTTTAAATACTGCTCTTATAGACTTAGAAAGTTGCTAGAATAACAGGATTTGTGTTAGCATGCAATTTCTGAATGATATAAAGTCTAAAACTCATATATATGTCATTTGTAGTGACTTCAGTCCTCTGTGAATTGCCAGAAAACCAGAAATTTTATGAGAAACAGACCAAAGCTATGAGGCTAAAGCTGGACACTTGAGAGGTATGTTAAACACACACACACACACACACACACACACACACACACACACACACACACACACACACACACACACACACACACACACACCTCTACTTTCTCTCTACTCTCACACAGCAGCACACACATACACATACCTACTCTCTCACACAGTAACACACACTTTCTCTCTCATGTTGCAGGCAATAGCTAGTTTAAATTTTAGACAGATATACACACAGAGACACAAACACACAGCTTCACTGTCATACAGTAACACACAGCACACTTTATCCCTCATATGAACAGAATAGCTAGTTTAAATTACATACACATTCACTTTCTCTCTTGAACAAAAACAGAATGGCTAGTTTAAATTACACACACACACACACACACACACACACACACACACACACACACACACACACACACACACACACACACACACACACATATTCTTACCTTTTCTCTTCAGCACGCCTTAGTTTAAATTCCGTGCAAGTGTAGAATGTGTTTACTTCCATGGTGACGTGCGTGCAGTGCACACATGGTTCTCCTTAAAGGAGAAGATGGGCCACTGCAGAATAAGAAGTTTTTTGTTTTATTTTTAAATATATTATTAAAATAAATGTTTAAGCCTCCTGGCCAGAGTGGACCCCTTCATGACCACGGGACTGCTTATGTCTCTTACTGCTGGATCCTGCTCTGGTTCTGGTTCCTGATGTCTTCATTTTGCAGATTTACTATGCTTTTCTATGAAAAAAGCATAGTAAATCCGCTGACTTAACAGACTCCAGTAGTCTGTTTCTTTTTTGAAACAGAATACCAGAGATTACACAGTGTTTTCCAGACTACTGGAGAATCGGTTTGATTTCTGGATAGTCTAGAAAAAAAACTACTATAGGTTCTTGCAGTTAGCAAGTGTTTTGTTGGGCCAGTCAGGGACAGCCAAAGTGCAGGATGTGGCCCCAGGGCCATACAATGCCCTGGCCAGAATAATGTGGTAGAAGTATGAGGAAAAGAAATATCAGAGAAAGGTAATGGGAATTATTTAGAAAGCCTAGCAAAAGTTACAGTGTAGAAAAATGGTGTAAATAGCAGTTAAAAAAGAAACTGATGAAAGTATAAACTAATGAAATGGCAATGTTCTCATAAAATACATTTTATTAACTCTGATTTGGTAAAAGTGTATTTTATGAGATCCTTGTTGTTTTAGCAGTTTATATTTCAAAAGGTAAACTGTTAAACAAAGGAAACTTACTGATCAAAAAAGAGAAGCAGTTACAGAGTCCTAAAGGGAAAGTAAGTAAGAATCTGACCAACATTTATGAATTTAGTAAGGTCACTGTAAAGCAGTTTTTTATAATAACCATAAAGGAAAGAAGATTTTGCCACAGTGACTCAGGCAACAAAGTACAAAGAGCAGTAACATAACCTATGATTAGAAGAATAACTATTGAGCCTGAAAAGTGGTGAAAATTTATATGTGGCAGAGGAGTGGGAAAATCAGGTTAGTATGTATTGAAGATACAAAACTGCAGAAAGAGGAGCCTCCACAGTTAATAGCCAGGATTGATAGGGAGGAAATAAAAACTGATGTACAATCGGCAGGGAGTTCTCCAGAACCAGATGACATTCCTGTATATTTATTTATTTTACATTTGTTTGCCAGGATGGTCCAACTGGGACAGTGCCCATTTTCAGCGGAGTCCCGGGGAGAAAAGCTCCAGCTTAAGCTTACATACAAAGTCATCACATCAAATAATAGAAATTATAGAAAAAAAAATGAATATTAACACTTTTACAGGATGAAAATTTAAAAAACAAAAATAAATACATAGTATCAAATAGAGCAAGACTTAAAATACTTGAATATAGACAAGTATATGGTTGAACTTATATATGTGGAGGAACATAGCATTAGCTAGGAAATTAAGTAGGGCGAATCACTTAGGCAAAGTAGTGCATAGTTAGTAATACTTCCGTGGTGAGAGTTGCAGTTAGGAATGTGACTACTTATAGAGAAGTAGTGGTATTAGAAGGGATATGTTAACAGAGTTAGTACGTACAGCCAAATTGTATAAGTAGTGTTAAGTTAATAATTAACCTGCTGTGTTACATGTGCAAAGCCAAGATTCAGATAAGTGTCATTTGAAGAGATATTTTGAAATATAAAAGTATAAATCTGAAAGTTAAGAGAGAAGAGACCAATAAAACATTTGGAAGGTTTTGTTCAGTAATATCTTAAAAGGAGGGGAAGTACTTGCATCTTGGAAGAGAGTAGTGGACTCAGTGTTACTGAAAAAGTGTAAGGGCCCTGCACACCCTAATTTCATGCAGACTAATGTTAATTCCAAATTATGATTGTAAAGTGTGTATGTCTATATTAGTTAAACGAATGACATATGTTACCAAAATTTATAGATCTGGATCCATGTGACTTCATGGAAGGGAGACAAACATTGGATAATATTAATAAAGTAGTGATGATGATGCAAATGGAATTAGAGGATAAAAAACACCATTATTTTTGGAGAGCCTGGATGCAGAGACAGCATTTGATGGTCTGCTAAAACTCTGAGTAGGGCAAAAGCAGAATTTGTGTTGCCTAATTAAGTAATAAAGGTAATGATAAAGAGACTAAGTGAAAGATCAGAGAAAGAAGGAAGGTGGTAGGGTCTTTTTAAGAGGTTGAGTTTGAATAGAAGAACCAGGCAGGGGTGCACCACCACCACTACAACTATCTGTTCTATATTTGGAGCCTTTAGCAAGAAAGTTAAGGAAGTCACAAATTCAAGTGTGTATGTATGTATGTATGTATATATATATATGTGTGTGTGTGTGTGTGTGTGTGTGTGTGTGTGTGTGTGTGTGTGTGTGTGTGTGTGTGTGTGTGTGTGTGTGTGAAGATAGCTGAAGGCTGCCAGCCTAGCCAGATAGAATTTTGTAGATAATTCTGTCATTTGTAAATATTAATATAAAAAAAAACAATAAAAAGAAGGCCACTGTGGATGAACTTCAACTACAGCAACAAGTCCAATCAGCAGAATAAATATTGTAGTGAAGAAACACAGCAAAAGTAGTAAAACACACAAATTTAATAAAGGTAAGCACTTTCACATCTAATATGAAGAAGCATCATATTAGATGTGAAAGCGCTTGCCTTTATTAAATTTGTGTGTTTTACTACTTTCTCTGTGTTTCTTCACTGCAATATTTATTCTGCTGAAATATTAATATAAGCCACAGGTTTGTTCTCTTAAATAGAAGAAAATGCTGTTAAATGTGGAACTGCAAAAATGTAACAACAGTGCACTGTGCTGTAGGAAGGCTGATAAGTCAAGCATTGTGTAATTGTTTGATGTCAAAACTCAGAGCAGAGATGTCTAAATGAGGGAATTCTTCCTATTGTTTTGAGACAAGCGTTAATGGCTAGAATTTACATGTATAATTTCTTTTATTGATGTGGCTTCCTGACTAGCTGCAAGATCCAAAGGGCTATTAACCTCTGAGTTTCTGTTAGCCTGGGAAAACAGAAAATTGTTAAGAATGATGTAATGTGAATCAGCACTGTGTTATGAATTTAAAGAGAGAGAATCAGAGAGCATTTTGCATTTGTCTTGAGAACATCCAACTCACCAGCACTGCCAGTGCTCTGTATGTAATTTTCTTTTAGAAACATGTTTTCTCTTAGAAATAGCTGGGAAATAGGAAGAATAGACTGTGTTTTTCTGTGTTGATGTCAGAACTATTCTACTGTATCATTGTAAGCATTTCCTGTGATCTCTGAACTCTTGACTAGCACTGTGTAGTAAGAAGTATTGTCTTGTGTTTTTGTAATTTATTATTAAATATTTTTACACCTTTCAACTGTGGCTGTTTTGTGTAGATAGAATTTAACCTCTAGAGTACATTGCATGTATGTAGTGATACCGTCCAATTGCTCCATTAAGCTTTGCTGTTCAGTCACACTTACCATTTGGATAATAATATTGCACAATAATAATTGGACACCCTTTGTTAAGGGCATTTTAATAGCTGATATTAGTGGGTGGTAGCAGCTGGTACTACCTTTTAGACTAGGCAGAAAGGGGGCACAACTGGAGAATCTGTGCCAGCCTTCCCCAGAAGTGTCTGTGTGTTTGTGTATAACTCATATCTCAAAGAGTGTGTGTGTCAGTTACTTGGGTAGGGACACGAAACACTAGTTGGACAGAGAGGGTGCTGGAGGTTTTAGCTTGCCCACTAGACATTGGGGATCTGGAGAGAAAGGGAGAAACCATCCCCAGACTGACTGTAATCTCTGTGTGCTCTTAAGGGAAATTGTACTTTACTGTGTGTGTATTTGTTATCCCCCCTCCATGTGGACACCCCTCACTGGTGTTAGTGGTGAGGATTGAAGCTCTTTGATTGCTGGGTCAGTGCACGGGCATCACAATATATATATAGATATGTGTGTGTGTGTGTGTGTGTGTGTGTGTGTGTGTGTGTGTGTGTGTGTGTATATATATATATATATATATATATATATATATATATATATATATATACATACACATACACGTACACACACATACATATATGTATATATATATATATATATATATATATATTTTTTTTTTTTTTTTTTCTTTACCGTAGCAACTGTCAGCTGCGACCAGATGTATCCTCATCTGCTGGCTCTATTGGGCACTCCTTACCTCCCACAGAGTTGCTCCAACCCATGCTTGGGCCTGAAGAGGAAATTGATGCTCCTGGTGCAACATTATGTTACTGCCCCTCTTTGGTTTTCTACACCTAAGAAATCTAGGGAGCCTGACTCTTCTGCTGAAGAATCAGGTTCCAACTAAGATTCCTTGGCTTACTCCTCCCAAATGCCATCACCTTTGGATTTTGACTCTGAAGAAGGGGAGTCCTTAAGTCTAGACTCTCCTTTAGAGGAATTGTACTCTGGGGATACAGTGGTTTGCATGATGGAGAATGTTTAAATGGAACTGCTCCCAGGTCTTTGACATCCATAAAAGGTATTATGAGTTGTTCTAGATGGACTCCCCTAAGCCTTCTGCTGTCCCTCCTGTCTTGGCTGCTCTTCTTGATACTTTTCCAGCTGCTTCCTTAGCTCCTGATTACCAACCTCCTGCCCCAAAGAAGCCTGACCAATTTTATAAAGTGCCCATGGCTTTTACTTTTCTTTTCAGGACAAATCTGCCTCCATCTGACATTCTACCTTCCTTTCCCCTCGGCCAGGTTTCCTTATGTCTCAGACTTTCTCTGTCACTCCCTGTTTGGCAGCAGATTACTACAGACTTTTGGGTTCTGTCATTCATCCATCAAGGTTTCTTTATGGTCTGGAAGTCTCTCCCCCTCCCATTTTCAGGCATTCTCCAATCCCTTTTAGACCAAATTCCTCATTTTTCAGGGGTACTGCAGGATTTAATGAATCAAGGTACAATTCAGCCTGTGCCAGAGGCCCTAAGGGGTACAGGGTTTTATTCCAGGATGTTTCTGGTACCCAGGAAATAGAGGTCCTGGAGGACTGTTCTAGACCTTTCCTATCTGAACACATTTCTCTAGGTACCTTCCTTCAGATTATATCCCTCCAGATACTGTTTCCCCTCTTGTTATCTCAAGCCTTTTCAGTTTCTCTAGATCTGAAGAATGCCTATCTTCATATTCCCATTCACCCTCTGTTCAGGAAGTTCTTACATTTCTCTGTTTCTTCCTCTCATTTTCAATTATCTGGTTTGCTGTTTAGTGTTTCCACAGCCACAAGGGTATTCACCAAGTGCCTGGCTCCAGTCATAGCTTTCTGCAGGCCTCAAGGCATACAGATGATTCCCTATCTGGAAAACGTGCTTCTTCAGACTCCCTTTCCATCCAGCTTCCTGCAGAATCTGCATTTTACCTGACTTCTTTTGTATAGTCTGAGCTTCACCATCAACTCCAGAAGTCAGTCCTGTTCCCCTGTCAGGATCACATTTTTGTGGTTTGCAGGATTCAAACTGTTCCAATGCTGGTTTCTGTGCCTGCTCCCAAGGTTCTCTCTCTAACAACCTACTTACAGTCTTTATTTCCCTTGTTTCTCATTCCTGTCCGGGAATTTCTGAGGGCTATGGCTTTTATGGCTTCAAACATTCCCATGCTCCCCTCTGCCAAGCTTCACATAAGGAAGTTCCTATGGCACCTATGGTTGGTGTGGCTTCAGCACTGCCACTATAGGGAATTTCCAGTTCCCTTTCTTCCTTGCCTCAGATTTTATATTCATTGGTGGATTCAGCAGATGTCTGTCAAACCAGCTATCCCTTTCCCTTAGGAGCTGTTTACAGATGTTTCATATCAGGATTGTAGAGCTGCTTCCAGCATTCTGAGAGTTCAGGGTCTGTGGCTCTCTCATCAGCAGCCAGATCTCATTAACATAAAAGAGATGCGGGCACTTATTTGAGCTCTCTTGACCTTCTATTCTCTTTGGTCCCCATGCCCTTTAAAGGTCTATACAGACAACACCACAGTCATGTGGTATGTCAACAAGCAGAGCGGTATAAGACTATCCCTTCAGGCCTGGAATTTAGCTATCCAACAGCAGGTTTCTCTTCAGGCAGTTTACCTTCCTTCAGAACAAAATCTGGTGGCAGACTGTCTGAGCAAGACCAGGGCACAACCTCATATGTGGATGCTTCACAGAGAAGTGTTTCTGGACATAGTTCATCAGTAGAGTGTTCCTCAAGTGGATATCTTTGCCTTCTTTCTGAACAGACAGCTTCTCTACTTCTGTTTCAGAGTCCCAAGTCATCTGACTTGGAAAGTGGGTGCCATATCTTTTTCCTAGAAGGGGATGTTCCTGTATGTTTTTCCTCCTTTTCATCTTCTTCACAGGGCCCTGCACAAGATCAAACAGGACTCTAAGAATGTTGCTGATGACTCCCTTTTGATCCAGACCACAGTGGTTCCCCCTCGTCTTTCAGCTGGTCGGGTGAATCCTTTACAAGTTATCGCATTGAATGGATTTTCTCACACAAGGCAAAGGGTCTGTCCTTCACCCTCAATTGTCCACTGTTCAGTTAATGATTTGGGTGATAAAGGTTTAATACCCTTTTGACACCAGTTTTCTGAGGATGTGCTTGGGGCTTTGCAGAAGGCCAAGAAGCTCAATACCAGAAAATCATATATGTCCAAGTGGAAGAAATTTTCTGATTGTTATTTTGAGCTTCACCAGGATACCTTTTAAGTGGCAATCCATTTATTTCTCTCTTAGTTGTGTGAACTGTGCCATGGTGGCTTGGCATATTCCTGTGTTAAAGCTCACTTGTTAGCAATCTCTGCTTGTCTGCCTTTGAATCCACCATTGGCCTCTTTGAGGGTAAACAGATCCTGAAAGATGTCATTTACATCAGGCCTCCAAGAAAAGCTATCTCTTAATCTTGGGACCTTAATTTTGTTCTTGTGAAATTGACTCAGGCTCCTTTTGAACCTGCTGCTGCTGCTTCTTTGCAGCATTGCACCAGAAAAACTGTTTTATTAGTTGCCCTCATCACTGCCAAGAGAGTTTCTGAACTCCAGGCCTTGATGGCAGTTTTTCCTTTTTTGATTTTTCATAGGGACAAGGTATTTCTGCATACTAATCCTCCTTTTTATGCCCAAGGTGGTCAGTGAGTTGTCCTTTAATCAGTCTATCCAGCTTCTGTCCTTTTTTCCTTCTCTACTATCTGCTAGATAGAAGGTTTTGCAAACCTTAGATCATCATAGATAGCTGAAGTATTATTTAGACAAGACGAAGGCCATACGCAGATTTGAACAGCTTTTTGTTTATTTTCATGCCAGGACATTAGGATTCACCGTTTTGTAGCAAACCATCTCCTCCTGGATATTGAAATCCATGTCCTTTTTTTATTCCTTTCATGGCAAGCAGTTTTTTGCCTCTGTCTGGGCCCATTCAGCCAGAGCTTCCTTTGGGATTTTCTTCAAGAGTTTGGACACCAGTTCCATCCCTGAACCTATATTTGGTCTTCTGTGCTCACCTTCACTAAACATTACAAATTAGATGTCATTTTCAGAACCAAGGTAGTATTTGCCAAGGCTGACATTCATGGGTTTGTGGAGGGCACCTCCTTGCCTTCCTCCTCCCTTTCCTTACACTAGTACTGTCCCAGAGATGATGAATATTCCAACAGTGATATGGAAGGACATAGTACAGTTTTGTAAAATCTTACCATAGCACTAGATGTCTCCCTGTTCACTTTTGCAGTATTCAGTCCCTCCCTCCTGCCCCCTTTTCTTCTTTTTTCTTTTGGGGACAACTGACTGGCCAAGGGGTCTTTACTTTCTCTAAGGCATCTCCTTTTTCCCTAGATGAACATGTTCTACTTTCTCCTGTGGTGGCTCTAGTTGTCTTGGTCACTTCATTTCTGAGTTGTGAGTGTCTGTATGTCACCTTTGTGCTTTATGCTGATGCAGGGAACATACATTTGACATACAACACTGGTAATAAGTAAAGCCTTTGCTATATTGGTCAAACATTGGGCTGTTTTTAGCAGGAGAGGTAATGAATACTACAACAGTGAAGAGAAGGACATCAACTGTAATGAAGAATTTTACATAACTGTACTTTATCTACCCTTAACAGTCTGAGCAAGGCAGTGGTAGATATGGTGGGCAGAAAGTCTAAGCAACAAAGTTTGTCCTGGGTAAGTCAGGTCACTCTGATGTCCAGACACAGTATAAAATGCAGCTATGATGCTGTTCAAGCTTCCTCCACAGAAGGTGCTACAGGTACAGTCATACACAGATATGCATGGTTACGCAGCCAGCCATGCCAGAATATTTCAAATCTAAGCTCATTAATTTGTCCCTGAAAAAAAATATCTTATTTGGATCACAAGCAGAGCTAGAATATTCAAAACCTTACGTGAACAAGGTAATCCTACATACGTCTGCACATAGATACCAATGAAATTACCCTGCCAGGCCTAATTCCTTTGTTAGAAGGGAACATAGACCTCTCCCAAAACATGAGAAGCTACCCAGGAAAAGATTTCCAGAAAAAAACTGAAAGGGATCTCAGATCTGAGAGGCCTCCCTTCTCAGATAAGTCAATTTGACTGTCTTCAAAACCCCAGCTCACTTAGTTCATCTCAGAGAGAGGAAAGATTATCACAGACAAGTAGGTACTATCCATCATAAAAAAAAGAGTTACACTAGGTCTGGAAAGAACCTCCTCCCTTGAACTGCATTCTACTTCTACCCCACAGTCTTCTTCCTCCCATCCATCAGGAAATGCAGTCCAAAGGAACAATATAACCAGTGCCTCTTCAGTTAGTGGGATGTGATTTTTACTCCAAACTATTTCTTGTTCCAAGAAGAGTAGGACAGTGGAGATCAATACTGGATCTCTTTCTGCTCAACACCTTCCTCAGAGTTCCAGTTTTCAAAGTGCTGTCCTTCCAGACCCTGTTGCCCTTTATTCTCACACATGCATTTCTAGTTTCCCTGGATATAAAAGATGCCTATCTGCATATTCTTTACTGGCTCGTTTCAATTTCAATTTATTGCTTTGCCATCTGAGATTTCTACAGCCCCCAGAATATTCAAAAGTGCCTAGCATCTGTGATAGCCTTTTGCAGGACTCAGGGAATTCAAATGTTTCCCTCCATATGATCTGCTTATACAGGCCTTTGCATGTCAGATCTTACTGCAACATCTCCAGTTCACTCTCAGCCTTCTCCTGCAAATGGGGATCACTGGCAACTACAAAAAGTGTTCCCTCCAGCCCATTCAGGGCCTAAATTTCTTGAGCTTTAGATTGGACACCAAAAAGATGCAGGCCTTCTTGCCTCAGAAAAAGGTGAAATTTGCTACCAGTCCATAACCTCCCTAAAAGCCTGTTCAGCCAGGGAGATTCTAAGACATTAGGATTCATGGCAGTAACCATTCCAGTTCTCCCTTTAGCTAGGCTGCTTATGAAGAAAATTCAGTATCTGAAAAGTGTTTGGTCCCATCACTCACACACCCTGGACACAAAGATCTCCCTCAAACCTTGTCACAAGAAGGAGATCTTATGGTGGGTGATGCAGGTGAACCTTCTCTCAGGACTGACTTTCAAGGCATACAGATTCCAAGTCAAGAAATGTACACAGAGACCTCAAAAGAGGCTTGGAGGTCTTTGACAGGCATACACAAGGTCCAGGGCCTTTGGCAGTCCAGTCTCAGAAAAGAACACACCAGCCTGAAACAGACAAGGGCTCTAATTCAAGCTCTTTAAGTTTTCTCCCACTTCTGGAAACTAGACCATCTTAGAGTATTCACATATAATGCTACAGACAAGTGTTACATAAACAAGAAAGGAGGAACCAGGTTGTACCAACTATGTAGGTTGGCTCTGATTGCATGGGACCAGGCTAACCAGAGGGACATGTCCCATCAAGTAACATACATTCCATCACAGGACAATGTTTTGGCAGACTCACTAAGCAAGTCCATTGAAGACTCCCACCACACAGATCTTCCTAGACATAGTCCACAAGTGGGGAACACCACAGACAGACTTATTTGCCTTGGACAGCAACAAACAGCCCCTCCTCTTTTGAACCAGGACTCCTTAGCTTTTAGCATGGAGGACAGATGCTGACTCTTTTCAGTGGACTGGGGAGGTTCTTTATTTATGCCTTCCCCTCGTTTCCTTAAATACTAAATGTTTTACTAAGGATCCAAAAATCAAAAAAACAAAACGCCTACTTGCGACTTCCTTTTGGCCAAGGTAGTATTGACCTGTCACTTAGCCAGGGGCAATCACCGCAAACTACCCTACAAATTGGACCTCATCACAGAAAAGGGATTACTGCTTCATCTCATCTTGTCATCTCTCAACCTAAGCCTATGGATGATAGGATTCTGTTCCCTTCCAGATGCCAGCTTTCTGATGACATGCTTCGTAGTCTCCAGATGCCATGGAAACCAACCATCTGATGTTGTCAGTCTTCATTTGTTCTTGACTGATGGGTACGGTTCCAAATCCTCAGAACAGACTCTGCCATTATACAAAGCTCGTGCCAGCCAAAAACTCTCGAGCTAAGGCTCAACCCATACTACCTCACTTCCTATTACCTCAGATCTCGTTTGCTGCATAGAAAATTAGAGGCATCAGCAGTTGCTCTCAGCTAAGTGCTCAATTTTTTGCAATTTGTCTGTTATTCTACCTTTTACTTTTCTGTGATATTTACAGTTCTCTAGTTTTCCCTTTTTTGTGCGAGTGACTCTGTTTAAAACTTTCTACCCCTGTATTTACCTCAAGGTATCTCTCCTTTACCATCATTGGTATTAGGTCTCTCCTTTTAACTCTTTGATACCATCGTAAGTGTCCTTTTTCTCTACCCTTTTTCTTCTTCTTTACCTGTTTGGATAGTCTTTATATACCATTGTTGGTTTATATATATATATATATATATATATATATATATATATATATATATATATATATATATATATATAGGAACACTTCACATAATCGAATTACTGAAATCTCGAATTTCATATGGTCGAAACCATATGATTGAGATTTCAGTAAATCGAATATGTAAAGTGTTAAAAAATAAGACCTTAGAAGTGAAAATAAGATACAGTCAAGGCAGTTTCATTTATACTTTCAATAAGAACTCTGAAGAAATTGAAGATACTATTTTCAAATACTGACCCATTCTGAGTTATCATGAGGACTTAAAACCTTTTATTCCAGAAAGACCACACTTTGTCAGAAAAAGAAATAAAAATCTGAAAGAGATCTTTGAAATGAAACATAATTTAGAGAGTAATAAAAATAGAAGAAGAGTAGGGACCTATTCATGTGGTAATTGTAAGCAATGTCACGCTATGATTAACCAGGAACAGATTAGGATTCCCTCAAGAAAATTTAACTTTACTGCCAGGAAATACTATAACTGTGCTACAAAAGGGGTAGTATACCTAGGGACATGTTTATCCTGTAACAGTTTTTATATAGGAAAAACTGAATGACATATCAGGAGAAGGGTGTATGAACATTTCAATGATGTTATGAAACAAAAAGAGAGTAATGCTTTCTATAAACACTCCCTGGTTTGTGAAAACATGAACTTGAAGTTCTTTATTTTAGAACAAGTTACACAGGATATTAGAGGTGGTAACTGGGAGACAACCCTAGAATATCGCGAGTTATATTGGCAACTGAAACTAAATTCTACTAAGATACCAGGTTTGAATGACTCTATCAACATCATGAGTGTATTAAAAATGAGAAAAGCAAGGTTATGAATACAGTTTCAGTTTACCACTCCTTTTAAAGCCACACAACAAATGATGTTTTAACTCCACGCACATATATTTTTTAAAAATCAATTGTATTTATATTTTTACTAAGATATTTATTAAGATTGGACATGAATTATTAATTAACACGGTGAATATTTTCATCGTAAGATTTTAGATGTGATTGTTGTTTATTTAATTAATGACAAGAAAGATTAGCTTGCTTTAATTTTATAGTACATCTAACTCTGAATGTATAAACATGAGTAATATTAAATTATTGAACTAACGGATGTACGCATAGTTCAATACAAGTTTAAGTTATAACATATAGGTTATATTTCATATTAATTTTTATTTATTAACATGTTTTTATACATTTTAACATCTAAAGAGTTTTTTTTATATATCAAACTATGAAATAAGCACTTAATGAATTATTCTTTTAAGTTACCAGTTTTACACGAGTCTGAATACATAGAAACGAGTTTTTTCAAAGATGCTTTGATGAAAGTAATAGAGAATTTGAAATCAAATGCAATACTTTGATACATATACTAGTTTTCTTTAAGATGTAATGACTATTCACTAATTAATTAATGGATTTTAGCATGTGATCAATATGAATTTATTTAAAGATGCGCACAATGTTGCTGAGTGATTTTCCTTGAAAAAGCCAGATAATATCCGGGTGAAAGCGCTTGGAGTAATTTTGTTTCAATAAAGACTGTTTGTTTCAAAGACCTTTCGGCCGTTGCCAGTAATTTCACCTTGGTTGGAACAAGTTGGATTAAGTAGCTGCTAATTACGGGTCCTGAACTGCTGGGCTGTGTTTTTTTCAGTCTTGGTTTTTTCGTTTGTTTTTTTATTTCTGTTTAAAACTTTCTACCCCTGTATTTACCTCAAGATATCTCTCCTTTACCATCATTGGTATTAGGTCTCTCCTTCCCGCTTACCATTGGTAACTCTTTGATACCATCTTAAGTGTCCTTTTTCTCTACCGTTTCTTCTTCTTCTTTACCTGTTTGGATAGTCTTTATATACCATTGTTGGTTTATATATATATATATATATATATATATATATATATATATATATATATATGGGAACACTTCACATAATCGAATTACTGAAATCTCGAATTTCATATGGTCGAAACCATATGATCGAGATTTCAGTAAATCGAATATGTAAAGTGTTAAAAAATAAGACCTTACTTATATTAAAACGTTACGTGCACACAGAGGCAAGGATTCCTGTACAGTCTGTGTGCACGTAATGTTTTTATCTTTTCTGCGGTGTTGACAGGAAGTGGGAAATCTCCCTTTTTGCGCTTCCGCATACAGCGCAAAATGGGAGATTTCCCTTTTCCCCACTGTAGCGCGATCTCTGAGTTGGTATATTTAAGTAGGGGGGGGGTGTGGGGGGCAAAGCGGTGTTTGAGGTTTTTTTTTTTTTTTTACGGTTTCATTTCAGAAGTTCGAGTTTCCAAAACTCGATCTTTTGGTCTCGATTATATGAAATTCGAGATTTTTGGGATTCGAGCTTCTGAAGTCAATTCATATATATATATATATATATATATATATGTTAAAAAAAAAAAAGCTTTTATCTTTGTCTTTTCCCTTTTTTCTTTACGAGTGACTGTGTGCATGTATGGACGTGCTATGTACTTGCCTAGACAACATGGCAGAAAAGCAGAAAGGAACCTCCAGGTATAAATAATGTAAAGAATGTGGCAGAAAAATGCCCAATTCGGATAGGCATTGTTTGGGTGTCTATCATCTGGAAATTCAACCTCCATGTGAACTAATTAAGGGTTTTAGTGCTCAAACCCTTGCAGAGAGACATAATAAATTGATTCTTAAGGGCTTGTTGAAATGTCCTTTTGGAGTAGCTCTTTCTGAGGTGGAGACTTCAAAATCTCCAAAAACTGACACTAAAAAAATGGAGCCATTCAGTACCATTTTCTCCCAAGGTACCTGACTCCAAGACTAAAAAATCTCAGGTTCCAAAACCTTCTTTGGAGCCAAAAGCAAAAGTTACAAATATATCATTGTCTTCTGCTCCGGCAACAAAACCAACAAAATCCACTATGGTGCAGTCTACTATTGAAAGCATCCAGACATCTTCAGTACCAACCATATCTTTGGCGCTGATTACCTGTCTGGCACAGATAGTTGTCACTTCTACTATTTTGGTTTCATCTTGACCTTTTACCCAACAGTCTATGGTGCTTTAAGGTTGAGATTATAAGTACCCCCAAGACTAGATATTCCCCTTCAGTAGACCCCTTCTTGGGTCAACAGCTGAGTCCCTTCATGGAAAGACCTGCATCTTCTTCAGGAATATCAATCTGTTCCTCCAGGGGTCTGTTGGAAATGGATGTACTTAGATTAGTGGATCAGCTCTTGGCAGCCAGAGGTCTTCCTGCTCCCCTCTCGGACCTCCCTTCCTCCCGGAGCTGAGGCTTACTTTCTCATGACTCCTACATACATCCCTCCTTCAACCTCTCCTCAGGTCTTGGAGCCCACTGCTTTGATGCTCCCGTTGCCAGCTATCTCAGTACCGATGGTGGATCTCACCTCAGTACCAGAACCTACTGCGTGGTCTTCGGCTCCACCCATGGGACTGAGATTTGTCTGCTGGTTCCGAGATCCCTGGATCGGCTCCAGTTTTTTTACAGCACCATCTACAGCTCTCAGTGCCTTGGTAGTTTCAAGTCCTCTGTCGGCACCTACTCTGGGGAGGGGGGGCAGTTCGTCGGAGTGTGGTGTGACCACAGTTCCGAGGTTGTCTTTCTCATTTCCGGGCTCCCATCCCTCTTTGAGCAAGCCTGTGTTCCAGATTATTCAGAGAGCTCTAGCCTCAGCAGGCTCCCAGCCCAGTTGGTACCATCCCCGTTGAAGTGCCATATTTTTGTTCCCTCTGGTTCGTAGCTGCCACAGTCTGCTACTTCAGGACAGCAGGCACAAGAGCCGCCAGATACCCAAGTGCAGCATCCCCTATCTTTGGAGTCCTCCTCAGGTCTTCCCGCTGAGGAGCCACGCCGTAAGAGATCATGCAAGAGGAAGTACTTGGATTATCCAGAAGAATCAGTCACCGAGAGTACAAATTATGTTGAAGGGGAAGGGTCCCCATGGTCACCCCGTAAAGATGTCTCCTTTGGAGACAACCTGGAAATTTTAAAACAGAGGGACGACTGGAAAACCTCAAACCCATCCTCCAAGGAATCTGTTTTCTTGCAAGCTTTTCATGCCCTGCCATCTACTTCCTGGGTGACCTCGCCTGCTTAAGAACTAATCAAACTTTACTGTACAGCATGCGTGAAAGCTCCTAATGCCATAGAGGGTCTATATCAGTTGAGCAAAAACCCTATTACGAGAATACGAATACATCAAACCGTATTGTGCGAAGTAAGTAAACCTTGAATGTCCAAAACCGCAAATTCCGAAATGTCGATTTGTTTTGGTTGGCCCGTCTGCGGTATAGCTCCGTAAGGTAAGTGTGTGATAGATAGGACTTCAGGGTTAGGACTTGGGTTAAGGTAAGTGCATAGATAGGTAATGTATGTAAGATTTAGTGTAGTGTTAGATGTAGGGTTTTTTTTAAGTGTATGTATGTGTGTTATTTATTTTGTTTGGGTGTTTGTCTGTAGGAGAAGTGTGCGGTAGTTACAGACCTTAGGGTTAAGGAGGGGTTAAGGAGAGTGCATAGATAGTTGTGTATGTGGGGTTTAGTGTAGTGTTGGAAGTAGGGTTTTGTTAAAGGTATGTATGTGGATCATTTATTTTGTTTGGGTGTATGTCTGTAAGGTTTGGTTAATGTATGTATGTGGTTTATTTATTTTGTTTGGATAGGTACTAAGTAGC
Organism: Protopterus annectens; assembly: GCF_019279795.1. NCBI lineage: Eukaryota > Metazoa > Chordata > Ceratodontiformes > Protopteridae > Protopterus > Protopterus annectens. The sequence goes on from NC_056737.1 coordinate 1,125,992,921, forward strand.
GGGTGGTGGGGTTGGCCGACTATGATAGTTCGATATGTTATTTTACGTGGTTTAGTGCATTCGGGATTTTCGCGGTTTGAGGTATAGGGGTCGATGTTTTGGTATTCGTAAAGGGGTTTTCGATGAACTGATATAGATCCACCATAGAGCCTATTCCCCGGAAACCGGACAAAATTCTTTTCAGCCCCTGAGGATCAGCCCCGTTGGCCTAAGGGTTTAGCAGTAGATGCCATGGTGGTGGTGGTGGCCACAAAGAAGGAACTCACCGAAGAGATTTCAACTGTCCATCTTCCCATCTGTGAGTCCCGCATGATGGACAGGTTTGGGAAGTGGATCTTTGCTTCACTGACCTTCGCTATTCAGTCCTTGAATTTTTTTGGCACACTTCACTAAACTCCAAAGGGATCTGATAACTAAGCTTTTGGATATCCTGGCAAGAGCAGTGTCTGACAAGGTCTGAGATAAGTTTGCCTCCCAGCTTGCCACCCTGGAGTCTTGTCTCTAATTCGTCTATGCGGTTTATTGCACATACAGCTAAAGGGACGTCTAGAGCAGTGGTTACAGGCGTTATGCCTGGATGCGCTTGTGTGAATTTGCGGAACCCTTTAAGTCTTCCTTTGTCAGTGCTCCGGTTGATGCTACTTCATTGTTTGGCCCAAAGGTTAGAGACACATTAGCCAGGTGTGAAAAGGACGGAAAGACCCTTTTTGCTGTGGACATGAGTTTTTCCACTCCATAATGAACTTACTCTAGGAATCAGAGGAGTGTAAAGATGTGGTTCAAGAAGACCGAAGGGCCTTTTTGGGGCACGTGGTGAGTATTCCCCCCCGGGGCAGAGGAGGGAACTCATCTGGCAGACACCCCTCCCATAGCAGAGGGGGTCCATGCAACCAGGGTTCCAGAGATTCCTTTTCTGGACAATGCTACCAGCGCTTCTGAGCAGTGACCCAACTGCTTACCTCTGGAAGCAGTTGGGAGAAAGATTTTCTCTGCACCACTCAGCCTGACTCACAATAACATCAGATTCCTGCGTGCAGACAGTAATCACCAGAGGTTACCGTATTCCCTTCAGTTTTTTCCTCAAACCACAAAGACAAATCCCCGATGTTCCACCCAGTCAGAGGGACATGGCAGCACTAGAAATTCAAAAGCTGCTTCAAAAAAGAGCCTGCCAAGCAATCCCACTAGACCAGAAAGGGTCTGGATTCTACTGAAGATTCTTTTTAGTGCCAAAAAACACAGGGGACTGGAGGACAATCTTGGATCTCAGTGTATTGAACAAATTTGTACAACAGCCAAAATTCTGGATGGTCACGGTTCAGTCTATCCTTCCATTTCTAGAGAAGGGCAATTGGATGTGCTCTATAGATCTTCAAGATGTGTATTACCACATAAACATGGACAAATGCTCCAGAAGATATCTCTGCTTCCAGCTAGGAGCCAGTCATTACCAGTTTCGAGCACTGCCCTCTGATCTCACTACAGCCCCCAGAGTGTTCACCAAATGCATGACAGTTGTAGCAGCTCATTTAAGGCTAGAGGGATTTCATATGTTTCCATATCTAGATGACTGGCTCCTCATCGCCCCCACCAGCCATCTGCTGCTTTGCACCATAGACTGTGTTCTACACCTTGCCGAGTTCTTAGGCATTTCAGTCAACAAGGAAAAATCGCAACCATCTCCCACACAGGACCTGGAATTCATTGGAGCAAAACGAAATACAAAATCCTGTGTGGCCTCCCTTCCTCATCACAGATTATTAAAGTTGAGATCGCAACTTCAAATGATTCTCTCCCAAGACAAAGTTCCTGCTCATCTTGTACTACAACTTCTCAGATCCATGGCAGCAACAATAACATTAGTCCCTCTGGCGAGGTACCACATGAGGCTGCTTCCAATGGCTCTTAACGTCACAGTGGTCACTTCTAACTCACCCCATGTCTCATCCAATCCTAATAACAAACCACTGCAAGAAGGATTTCTCTTGGTGGATGAAGCCAGAAGAGGATTTATGGAGTTGTCCCTTCTCCCCCTCTCAGCCCAAGGCCGTAATGACCACTGATGCTTCCCTGATAGGGTGAGGGGGGGAGCATTTTCAGGGAAAGACCATCCAAGGCGCTTGGTCCCCACAACAGGCCAATTTGAAGATCAATGTCCTAGAACTGAGGGCAGTGCCATTAGCATTGCAAGCATTCCAGTCTGCCCTTACATCAGGGATAATTGCTATCCAGTCAGGCAACATGTCAGTAGCCTGGTACATCAATAAACAGGGAGGAACCAGATCCTACCCATTATGTCAGGAAGCCCTAAGAGTTTGGCAATGGGCAATTGCCTTAAACAGCTTTCTAATAGCAATGCATATTCTGGGGAATTCCAACATGATTGCGGACAAACTAAGTACAGTGGTCATAATAAGTTTACACACCCCTGTTAAAATAACATTTTTTTGTGATATAAAAAAATGAGACCACAATAAATAATTTCAAAACTTTTCCCACCTTTAATGTGACCTATAATCTGTACAATTCAATTGAAAAACAAACAAATTTGTTAGGGGGAAAAATATAAAAAATAAAAAATGTACAATAAGCTGGGTGCATAAGTGTGCACACCTTTAAACCAATACTTTGTTGAAGCACCTTTTGATTTAATTACAGCCTTCAGTCTTCTTGGGTAGGAGTCTATCTGCATGGCACATCTTGACTTGGCAATATTTGCCCACTCTTCCTTACAAAAGCGCTCCAAATCTGTCAGATTGTGAGGGCATATTTGTGCACAGCCCTCTTCAGGTCACCCCACAGCATTTTTATTGGATTTAGGTCTGGCTCTGGCTGGGCCATTCCAAAACTTTAATTTTCTTCTGGTGAAGCCATTCTTTTGTTGATTTGGGATGTATGCTTGGGGTCATTGTCTTGTTGAAAAGTGAAATTCCTGTTCATCTTCAGCTTTCTAGCAGACACCTGAAAGTTTTGGGCCAAAAGTGGCTGGTATTTGGGACTGTTCATAATTCCTGCCACCTTGACTAAAGCCACAGTTCCAGCTGAAGAAAAACAACCCCAAAGCATGATACTGCCACCACCATGCTTCACTGTGGGGATGGTGTTATTTTGGTTATGCAAAGTGTTGTTTTTGCGCCAAACGTACCTTTTGGAATTGTGGCCAAAAAGTTCAACCTTGGTCTCATCAGACCATAACACATATTCCCACATGCTTTTGGGAGACTTGATGTATTGTTTTGCAAATTTTAGCCAGGCCTGGATATTTTTCTGTGTAAGAAAAGGTTTCTGTCTTCCAACCCTACCCTATAGCCCAGACATATGGAGATAATGGGAGGTTGTTGTCACATGTACACAGCCAGTACTTGCCAGAAATTCCTGCAGCTCCTTCATTGTTGGAGGTCTCTTAGCAGCCTCCCTGACCAGTTTTCATCTTGTTTTACATCAATTTTGAAGGGACATCCAGTTCTTTGCAACGTCACTGTTGTCCCATATTTTCTCCACTTTTTGATGACTGTCTTCACTGTGTTCCATGATATATTCAATGCTGTGGAAATTTTTTTGTACACTTCTCTTGACTGATACCTTTCAACAATGAGATCCCTTTGATGCTTTGTAAGGTCTCTGCAAACCATGGCTTTTGCTGTAGCAGGCAACTGAGTAAATATCAGGAAAATCCTACTAAGAAAGCTGAATTTTATTTGGAGTTAATCAGAGTCTCTGATTGATGGCCCTGTCGAGTCTGGTTTCCCTTTCTCTGGCCTCACCTGTTTCAACCCCTGTGGACTCTAGATCCGACTCTGGACCTGTTATCTCAGTCTCAGGACTTGGTGCATCCCAAAATTCAACATCCCAAGCTGACTACTTGGTTTCTCCATTTCCAGTAATTTCCAGGCAAAACAATTTGTTCTCCACAGTGCAAAAGATACTTCTGCCTTCTCATAAACCATCCACCAGAAAAATTTACCTTAGCAAATGGAAAAGATTCTCTAATTGGTCAGATGCAAACTGTTTTGATCCTTTCTTGGCTCCAGTCGATAAGATCCTGGAATACTTAGTCACCTTATTTCAATTTGGAGCCTCAACATCCACCATTAAAGTTCATTTAGCTGCTATTTGGAATTTCCATAAAGGTTTTGATGATCATTCATTGATGTCTCACTGTCTTTGTAAAATTTTCTTAAGGGCGCACAACATTTGAAGCCACCTTTCAAAGATCCAATAGCACTTTGGGATTTGACCTTAGCTTTACAATGCTTAGTTCATCAGCCCTTTGAGCCAGCAGCCACTTGTGACCTCAAGTTTTTATCATGGAAGACCCTCTTCCTAGTAGCCGTGATGACTTCTAGGAGAATTTCAGAGTTACAGGCTTTGTGTGTGAAGCATCCATATATCATCTTCCATAAAGAAAGAGCATCGCTCAGAACCAGTCCCTTTTTCCTTCCTAATGTGGTGTCAGAGTCCAAAATCAACCAGACCGTAAACTTACCAGTTTTCTTTCCAAAGTTTTCAAACAAAGGAGAGTACTGCTTGCACATGTTGGACGTCCACAGGCAGTTACATTTTTACTTAGACAGAACAAAGGCCTCTAGAAAATCAGACCGACTATTTCTATCCTTTTCAGGTACCAGATTGGGAAAATCGGTTTCAAAGGTCACCTTATCGAAATGGTTAATAGACTGCATTACCTTTATATACAACCAGAATAAACTCAAACCACCACCAAAAGTTGGAGCTCATTCAACAAAATCTGTTTCCACTTTAGCGATCTTCCATTCCAGAGCTTCTATGGAAGGCTTATCTGCAGCTGCAACTTGGGCTACCCCTCATACCTTTATCACTCATTACAAATTAGACATGGTCTCCAGGGGAAGAGCATCCTTTGGCTCTATGATGCTCAGGAATATCCTTCCTTAGGGCTGCCCGGATCTAAAGTAGCTGGGGACTCTGTCCCATCAGTAAAGAATGAATGAAGCTTGACAACATCAGATAAAGAAGTTATGATGTTCTTTGTGTTTCACTGTTGCAGTCATCACCTGTGGGTTATCCCTGCTGTGATAGCCCTCAGCCGGCCCGAATACCAGAGTCAATGTTTTTCTGTGTTGGCTGCTGTCGCCTGTAGTCTTACGTCCGGTCGTCAGTGCTATTAAGTAAGGAAGTTGATGCCATTACATCAGTCTTTCTTGCCGTGGAGCCCGTAGCAGAAGCAGTTCGCAAATGTGCTGGTTAGTAGCTACCAGAGTTTGAATTTCAGCTGAAAATGTCTAAAGTTAAGTACCCAGTTGGGGATCCTTTTTTTCTTGCACTAACCGATGTGCGAAAAAGTTAACAATCGTCTCGCCTGTGGAAAGCAGTTCCCACACCGAGACTTCCATTCACACTGCATCACTTGTTTAAGCCCAGATCATGATGTCTCTCGTTGCCAGTTCTTTACCCTCTTTAATGCGAGAACCATTCGCCGTAGAGCTCTTATTGTAGACAGGTATTTTCGTCTTCCATCTTCGCATTCCAAAATGGCATCTGTCAGCCAACAATCCATGGACATTTCGAAAAAACGCAGAGATAAAGATAGAGACAGACCACACAAGACTAAGCCTTCAGACGACTCTACTGCTAAGCAGATCATCAGTTCTCCGGAATTCAGTGAGGCACTTTTGCAGCCCCTGATGCCCGATTCGATATCTATGCAGGCCTCTACCGAGACCCTTTCGGAGTCTGGTATGCCACAGAAATCTTCTTCGTCTTCCGAGCCTTTGGCTCTTTCTGCCTCAGTTGGGTCCAGACCCACAACGCAGGCACCGGCTTCTGAGGAGGCCTCTCACACTATCAAATCTAGACAAAAAAATGACGTCTTCTCATCAGACTACCGTTTAACTCAGACTGATGGATCCTCTTAGGCCTAGAAGCCAGGCCACTCCTAGAAAATCTGCCTCTAGCCACCATCTTGCTCCTGCTCTACCACCCCAAGCACAAATGGTTAAAATAGCAGAGGATCTCATTTCCCTTTTCAGGGGTAGTCAGGCCACAACTTCTAAAAGGAAAAGACACCCTTCCCCAGAACTTATGACAGAACAGGATTACGAGGAATCTGACTGTTCAGATTTTGAAGAGGAACAACAACCCCTGACTGCTTATAAGGATTCAGAGGCAGAAGAATCCATTCCCTTTGCCTCTCCACCAGAAGACCTTTCCTTTGGGGAAACTCTTCACACCCTCAGGGACCATTTCCAATGGGAATCTCAGGATTTCCCCCAGTCTAAGAAAAGATTTAGAGAGTTTTTGGACCTGCCCCAGCACAGAACCCCTGGCCATCTTTCCTACTTTAGAAGTGGTGCATGATGTTTTCCATGAATCCAGCTTAGCCCCTGATGTCCTCCCCACCTGCTCCCTGTAAACCTGAGTGGCATTACAGAGTACTGGATACTCACAAATACCTGTACAAAAATCTTGCCGCAGACCTAGAGGTCATTACACAGGGACCTAAGGGACCTAAGACTAGTTCTGCCAAGAAATCCTGTTCCTTTTGACAAGGATTCCAGAGCTCTGGACAGATGGTGTAAAAAAGTATACACCTCTGCAACCTTGGCTATCAGAGCACTCAACTGTCAGTTCCATGTGTTAAAATATCAATAAAACTCTTTGGAACTATTAAAACAAAAGATTTCAACCTTTCCTGACTGTGCCAATTCGAAGGAGTTAGCAGATTTACTGCACTCTACTTGTCAAGTAGCCAAACACTCATTACACTGTGGATATGATGCACTAGAAGAGTTAAACAAGGCAGCAGTGTCAGGATCTGTCATTAGGAGACATGCATAGTTGAAGGAACTACCTCTCCCTGATCATGTCATGTCTAAACTAATTAATGCACCCCTGGATAAGGACCGCTTATTTGGAGTAAAGGCAGAAGAGGTGCTTAAAAAGATGGAAGACAAAGCAAAATCTATGCAAACAGTAAAGAATTTCTTTCAGGTTCAACCTCCCAGGTTCAGCAGGAACTTTCCCTCTAAGCACTGGTCCTTCCCTGCACCTAGCAGACAGGGCCAGTGTAAGTCCCGCAGGGACAAACTACCCGGGCCCCTATCCTAGGGGCAACAGAGAACCAAATAGTGGACCACTTCCATTCCAAAGGCAGGGAGTTCTAAGCCACTCTTCTATGGCAAAAGCTCTCAATGACTCCCTCTCTATCCTCTGCCCGCCTTTCACTCACCAAAAGCTAGGAGGAAGGCTCTCCCTCTGCAAAGAATATTGGCTTTCTGTAACAAAGGACCAGTGGGTCTTAAAGATAATTTTTCAGGGATAAAAATTCTCTTTCAGCGAACTCCCAATTCCAAGAGGGTACCCGGACTTACCTCCAAATCAGTGGGCAGAGGCATTGAAACAGGTACAAACTCTCATATCCCAGCAGGCAGTAGAACCTGTCCCCTCAGATCAAACAGGCAAAGGCTTCTATTCCAGACTATTCCTTGTTCCCAGAAAAGAAGGCACTTGGCGCCCCATCCTGAATCTATCCATTCTGAACACCTCTCTGGTGGTCCCCAAATTCAAAAGGCTAACTTCGCAGCAGCTGCTGCCTATGCTGACAAAAGGTGCCTGGCTAGTGACCCTAGACCTAAAACATGCCTACCTCCACATCCCCATAAGGGAATCCTGCAGGAAATTCCTGCTCTTCAGTGCAGGCTCACAATACTTTCAGTTCTCTGCGCTACCCTTTGGCTTATCTGCTGCACCCAGAGTATTCACCAAATGCTAAGCCCTGGCCATAGCATTTTGCAGACAGAGAAATATACAGATTTACCCTTATCTGGATGACTGCCTCATTCAGACAGAGTGCAAAGAAAAGCTTCTCCAGGACCCTTGGGTTTGTCAAAACCCTCCTAACTTCCCTAGAGATAACCATCAGTGAGAAGAAGTCAAGGCAAACACCCTCCAGGAAGATCTTTTCTTTGGAGCACTGCTGGACACAGCATCCCAAGTGGCCTTACTATCCCCAGAAAAGCAGAGCTTTCTGCCTCTCTTCTTTACCCAGCTAGCTTCCAGAAGGCACCTCACCACAAGGAAGTTCCTGCAAGCCTTGGGATACATGGCATCTTGCAACCTTCTAATTCCTCTGGCCAGGCTGCACATGAGGAAACTTCACTGGTATCTAAAGAACCTTTGGGGTCAGCATTCTCAGCTTCTAGAGACCTCTCTCCCTCTGATCCGCTTTATAAGGGCCGAGTTTCTCTGGTGGGCAGGAGACTGTGCTAAGAGCAGGGGTCTTCCCTTTATCCTCCACCCTACTGGCCAGACCATCACCACCGACGCCTCAGACATTGCTTGGGGTGCTCAAGTAGCTAGTAGGTGCACCCAAGGTCTTTGGGATGCCCAACACCTTCCCTTACACATCAATCAGAAGGAAATTATGTCAATACAAAAGGCTCTGACATCCTTCCAACCCCATCTCAGGCCAGGGGTTCTCCTTATCAAAACAGACAACGCCACAGTTTTGTGGTATATCAACAAACAGGGAGGGACCCAATCTTACCCCCCTGTGCAGGCTTGCCATGAACCTCTGGCTGGCAGCCACCTCTATGGGTTTACACCTAATTGCCCAATACCTGCCGGGGGTCAACAACACCCTGGCAGACCACCTAAGCAGAAACTTACTGGACCCTCATGAATGGCAGCTCCTCCACAGGAAAATCTTTTTGCAAGTCATTCAAGAGTGGGGAACTCCGGAGGTGAATCTCTTTGCTTCACACCTCAACCACCAGCTGGACAAATTCTGTACCAGGGAGTATCACCACCTAGTGTGGAAGGTGGATGCTTTGACCTTCCCCTGAAACTGTACGCATTCCCTCTTCTGCCTCTTAATCCCAAGGTACTGATCAAGATAAGGGAGGAGAGACCAAAGGCCATCCTAATTGCTCCAGATTGGCCCAGACAGCATTGGTTCCCCTTTTTGCATGGCCTGACATCACAGCCTCCCAGGCAGTTTCCCCTGATCTCAGACCTCTTGACCCAGGTGGGGGGAGGGGAATGTTGCACCCAGACTTGCAGACTCTCAGCATAGATAATACTTTAAAAGCAAACAAGGGTTCCCTGTTAAGCAAACAGGTCCTAGACATCATCACAGAAACCAGAAGGCCCAGCACCAGAAAATCTTACATAGGGAAATGGAAACGATTCTGCTCCTGGTGCCAGTTCGGAGGGGGCAGTACCTCACAACCTTCCATCCCTCTTATCTTAGACTACCTAGCCGAGTTACTCAATAGTGGCCTCTCCTTCTCTTCTATTAAAATCCATGCCTCAGCCATTTCAGCTCATTTCGATTCAGACCAGCCCCTCTTCTCATTTCCTGTGATTAAACAATTCCTCAGAGGGGCTTCTAATATCAGACCTCCCAGAAGGCCACCCACTCCAGCCTGGGACCTGAATTATGTTTTAGAAAAATTAACCTTACCTCCATTCAAACCTGCTGCTTCAGCAGAATTGAGATACCTCTCCTGGAAGACTGCTTTCCTGCTAGCTATCACCTCAGCCAGAAAGGTTTCAGAACTTCAGGCACTCATAGCCGTTGAGCCCTTCATCATTTTCCATGCCGACAGGGTCTCCCTGAGGACTAACCCCTCCTTTATGCCCAAGGTGATATCTGATGTAACCCTCAACCAGGCTATACATCTACCCACCTTCTTTCCTAACCCTCAAAACAAGGGGGAAAGAATTCTGCACTCACTAGACATGCACAGACAACTCAGATACTACCTGGACCGTACTAAACCCTTCATAAAAACAGACCAGCTACTGGTCAGCTTTGCCCCAGGGGCAGAGGGGAAACCCGTTTCCAAGCAAACCATTTCCAAGTGGATATTACACCGTATCCATTTCTGCTACAGACTACATGGGAAATCCCCCCCCCCCCCAAGTCTATTCGTACCCATTCCACCAGGGCAGCCTCCACTTCCACAGCATTTCTGAGAGGAGTTCCCACCAGGGACATCTTGGAAGCTGCCACCTGGACCTCTGTCCATACCTTTAGAAAGCATTACCACCTACCTCTTTTCTCTAAGTCTAGGACAGGGTTTGCCTCTGCAGTTCTACAGGGTTTGCTGACCCATGCCTAGGGCTCTAACTAATCCTTCCACCCCTCTTCTCAGCTTTGGGAATCCTCCCACAGGAGATGACTGCAACAGTGAAACATGAAGAACATAGTACAGTTGTGTACACTTACCATAAATGTAGATGTTCAAGTGTATTCACTGTTGCAGTCTTGGTTTCCCTCCCTCTTTCCCCCTTATATCCACTTTCCTTAGGGGGACATAAGCTTGCCACTGTGGCGTTTAGCCACCAGGACCAGTTTACCATATTTCCTTGTGCTTCTGATGGGTTAGGGCAGGAAAAACTATGTAATGGTGTCGACTGCCTTGCTTTATAGCACTGATGACCTGACGTCAGACTACAGACGACAGCAGCCGACACAGAAAAACATTGACTCTGGTATTTGGGCTGGCCAAGGGCTACCACAGCAGGGATAATCCACAGGTGATGACTGCAACAGTGAATACACTCGAACATCTACATTTATGGTAAGTGTACACAACTGTACTTTCTTTCCATAACATTCTATCTGTGTTGTCCATCTTCATTTATTCTTGACATCCCACCCTCTTGCCCCCTCCGAGAGACTCCCGGAGGTTGGGATCTAGTCCTGGGGTTGTTATAAGGTTGTTGCTCAGACAGAGCTTCCATTTTTCTTAATGATAGACAAACTCGATCTGAGGTAATGGGAAGAGAGGCAGTATGAGTAGAGCCTTAGCTCTAGAGTTTTTGGCTGGTGCGAGGTTTGTATAACGGCCGAGTCGGTTCCGAGGATTTGGAACCAAACCCATTAGTCAAGAATGAATGAAGATCGACAACACAGATGGAACGTTATGGTAAGAACATAACATCTTTATTTGACAATCCTCCATAGCAAAATGGAAGAGATTTTCTGTATGGTGCTATACAGTCAGGACCCCACAAATCAGAGGTTCCTCTTGACTTATCTTATTTGTGTGAGCTCATGAAAACACATCTGGCATATTCTTCTGTCAAAGCCCACCTGTCAGCCATCACAGCCTGTCTGCCTACTATGGTCAGGCTTAAGAACAAATAAATTCTAAAACAGGTGCTACACCTAAAACCCATGAGGAAACCCGTATCCCCACCTTGGGACCTCAGCTTTGGGCTAGAAAATCTCTCTCTGCCTCCTTTTGATCCAACTGCTTCTTCTACTCTTAAGTTCTGTTCCTGAAAAACTGTTGTGTTGCTGGCACTCACTTTTGTTAGGAGAGTCTTGGAACTACAAGCACTGATAGCTGTCCCACCTTTTCTAATTTTTCACAAGGCCAAGGTGTCCTTGAGGGTTAACTGCTCTTTCATGCCTAAAGTAGTAAAGTAGTAAATGAAATGTCTGCCAACCAGGCCATCAATCTACTCATTTTCTTTCCCAGCCCACAGAACAGAGATAAAAGACTCCTACATTCCCTAGATGTGCACAGAGAGCTAAGATTTTATTTGGACAAGACTAAGTCTGTTTGTAAGTCAGACCAAGTATTTGTCTCTTTCATGGACTCCAGACCGGGCCAGACAGTATCTAAACAAACCATTGGAAGCTGGATTTCCAAGTCCATTTTATTTTGTTATTTGCGCAGTGGCAGACCCTGCCCTGCTGTCCACAGGCTCACTCCACCAGAAAAGTGACCTCCTCTGGTACCGTCTAAAGAGAGGTAGATGCCAGGACAATTTTGGAAGCTGCCCTCTGTTTTTTTTGTGCACACCTTCACTAAACACTACAGATGTCTTTTCAGGATCCAGGTCTGCCTTCGCTTGGTCAGTCCTTTCTGGACTCTTGGACAGTTTTCACCATTCTGAACTTTCCTCCCTTCTGTTCCCTGAAGCTCTGTGAATCATCTGTTTGGAATACTGCAACAGTGATTTCAGTTAGGGCATAGAACAGTTGTGTAAGAACTTAACATAACAGTAGATGTCCAACTGATCACTTTTGCAATTTTCTTCCCACCGTCATTCCCCCTTTTTGGTATTGTCTTCTCTTCTCCTTCACTCCTGTACTTTCTGTCACACCCTAGAACCAAGGTGGCGCCTCTCACCTCCTACCTTGTCCTACCTAGCTCATCACTTATCTCTCAGATGTCTTCAGTCTGCTGGCTTGGGGATGGTTTGAGGATTTACACTCATACGTCCATCTGTATACCCTATGCTGAGGTCATACTTTGTATATATGCTCCAGGGAATGTTTAAGTTTTGGTTCCCCGGACGGACATCAGTGGTGAAAACCCATCTGGATACTGCAACAGTGATCAGTAGGACATTTACAGTTATGGTAAGTTCTTACACAACTGCACTTTTTATATGCTTTACTACAGAAAGTGAACTATGTGCTTTTCTGCTAACAATTATTGTGAAAATCTTTTGAACTGAATGTATATTTATAATTCTGTCTTTCTATAGGAGTTTGCTGGTGAAAATGAACTATGTACTGTGCTTCTAAACGATCCTGCTTCTTCCTTTGTGGGAACTTGGAATATTACGTCTTGCAGTCATGCTCAAAATTTCTCACTCTGCCAAAACTTTCAAGGTAGTGTCTTTTATAATTGAATATTTCTTCACACATATGACTGTCAACCCTGAGTTTTTAAAAAATAGTAAGCAAGGAACAAACATGTTTAGGGCATAAACTTTAAAATTACGTTGACATCTTTAACTTTTAAGTTAGCCAACAGACATTAGCTACCTCTTACAGTCTTTCCTGGAATTACTAAATGTGGATAGTCTTATTTGGATGCTCCAGAAACAGCAGCTGGAATAATTATTTTCTTTGTAATGCAAAGTACGAGTTTAAGCCTGGAGCTAGAAAATAGCTACTGTACTTTTTATCAGTTCTGTAAGGATGTTTTTTGTTAATATTATACTTGAATATACAGTTCAGGATAGCTGATAGAGGCATACACAGAGATAAATGAAACGCTTTCACTTTTAGTCTTTACTGCAGACGGAAGACAAAACTCGTCACGTTGCTCTCACCACAGTTTACAGAATTGTTTAAAGGTACAATAACTCATATATGCTGTATGTAACATCCTCCTTTTACTAAAGCTATAGTTTTAACCCAGTTAACTTGGGTACTGCAACAGTGGTCTAATGCTGAACATCATATGTGAACTGAAAAAAAAGAGAAAGAGAAATGGTCAAGATGGTTTATGATACTGATTTAGAATACAAGTGCTAAGCCAAGCTACAGTTATTCTCTATAGTCAGCTGAGACTATGCATTGTATGACATAATGGTATGCAATTTGTTCATCTCTGCAAACAATTAAAATGTCAATGCAGCATTAACTCTGTACCACTGTGTATGACATGTTTTCTTTCACTGAATCATGAACTGTTTACACCACGTGTATCAAAGATTTTTTTAAGTAATATATCCAAACCTAGTATAATATTTTAGTGTCCCTAATTGGCATCAGACTATCCCTAGTTTGACTACCACCACTTACATTAACATCATCAAAATTCATAGCTTGAGGTAACTCTCGGAGACTAAAGTAGTGTAAATGGTTTCATTACTGGTTGTAGTAGCTAGAGTCTCATTTATCAGCTTCACTACAGGTTCTGCTAAGCCCTGATTAATCATGACTATTACTTGATTTGGAGCTATGTCAGGCAGTTATCGTAGCTGGTGATTCCTTCTGTGAAGTTGCATGCCATCATGTCGTACAGTTCATGGCCTTAGTTCATTATAGAGGATAAGAACAGTAGCTTGAATTGGCATTTCGTATTTAAACCAGTATCATAAACCATCATGACCCTTTCTTTTTCTTTCAGAATGTATATGATCAACATTAGATCAATGTTGCAGTGGCATGTATTAATTGGGCTATATTTTATGGAGCAGAGGACCACTCCCCAGCTTTTCACAGATTCAGAGCACCTTCCACATGCCCTAACTGCCAGGGGTTCAAGCAGAGCCATATATAAAAGGCAATTTGGGTATCAAACATTTCAGAGTTTTTTTACTACAGAAGTGCACTACCTGTGTGGGTTTCGTGGAACCGACGGTCAGCTGGTGATCCTTCAAAGCTGGGAACATAAATACCCTGTTGAGGAAACCTTCTACAAATTCTTTTTTTTTCCTGAGGAAAACCTGTGTTTTTATTGTAAATGTTATTTTTTTATGTTAGGAAATTAATTTTTTATGGACTGTCATCACTTGTAGGGAAGTTTTACTCGCTATATTCTTGTGTGAGAAAACTGTAAAATCTATTTTTATACTATTTTTTTACTTTTTTGTGTAGATTTTATGTTGAGGTAGGATATTGTGCCTCTGGGGACTGTCATTTGATTGTTTTCCCTCAAAACAACTATTTTCTGTCAGGAAGTTTGCCAACTCTCAGTCTCTGTTACCCATCTTTCAGCATTCTTTTTTAGCTGGACTATGGATTAAGCAAAAACTACCACTCCAAATGCAGCAAACCGGAAGAACAGAACCACCAAGTGTAGCTAAATATTTTTAATCCACAAAGGTTAAGCTTTTTCGGCAGTTAGCCTTCATCAGAACAAAGAACAAACATTTCTCTATGTTTTAAATACTATAAATCAATTTTAAAACCACCAATTACATACTTACAACAATTACCATAACTAATTATCTAATAAACATGGAAAAACAAGAAAAACTAACACACAAAAACTATACCACTAAAAACAGTATGTTTACTTTTTGCATTTATCATAAAGTGCTTTTCTATGTAAAACTGCTTTGTAGTTTACCCACCATTTAACCCAGGTGCCATTATATGTATTAAAAATAATCTGCCATTTGAATTCTTTATATTCTAATTCCCCATCTTTGTCTCCATTAAAATCATTAGGCACATTGTCTATTACACAAAAGAAAAAACTTATTGAAATTGACACACAAGAAAGTGTGCTTATAAAGTGCATTGTCTAAATTTTTACTTTTTATAGCATATAAGTGCTCATACATCCTTCTCCTTAATTCCCTATTCGTTTTGCCAGTATAGAATGATGTACATGCAGAGCACTTTGCTAAATAAACAACAAATGTAGATTCACAATTAAACCTACCTTGCACCTGCCATATTTTTTCACTTGAAATTACTTCAAAAAAGGGACCCTCTGCCACATATCTACAGAAATTACAGTGGTTGCATTTAAAAGTGCCTTTGTTTTTTTACTTCTTTGAATGGCCTCTGTGTTCTAACAATTCCTTAAAATTCCTAGCTTTTTTGTTAATGAAAGAAGGGCATGAACCTATCATTGGATTAACCCTATTGTTAGCCTGCATAATTCTCCAGTTTTTTTATAATGTCTTTTATAGCATTACTATCCTCGCTATGAATGAGTGTCACGGACATAGACCAATCCCACGTATGCATCCCATGTATGTTAAGCATAACATCATTAAAGGACAACTAATCAGATTAAAAAGGTTAACCATAGATATTACGGGTAATTATGGGTAGTAATTATGCAGTTAAAAATGCAGGGTCTTTGGAACAAAAGAGACGGACCCAAACACACAAACATCAAAGAGATGTTGGCAGTAATAAATGCACTCAGCTCTCTAAATTATACATGGTCCCCAAAACCTCTGTAGGTGATCACAGGTAACAGCACAGTGATGTGGTATATAAAGGGGGGGTCCAGATTAGCCATGGTAGTCTGGGCTATAGCATTTTGTTAGAACAATACTTTGAGGCAGGCAAGCTGAGCAGGACCAGGACAGACCGTTGTGGAGAACACTTTAGATAGATCTGTTTACCTGCATTCACAACAAATAATTACCAAAATTCTGCTCCAAGAATCCATGCAAGCAGACCTGGTAAAAAGATGCAGCCTCATTTCTTTGGATGAGAGTGTACCTTTCCACTGATATCGAGAGTCATTATGAAGATTCAGAAGGACTCTCTAAAGGTCTTTGTGGTGACTTCCTTCTGGCCCAGGCAGCAGTGGTTCTTCCCTCTTTTGGAAATGGCCAAAGGCAATTACCTCACTCTTCAGTTCATAGGTGTTTACTAGGCTAACGACCACAAGGGCCTTTTTAAGCCTACCGTGCATCCCAAATCTCTGACGAATTCTGATACCCTTGATAAGTGTAAGCATGGGCCTGGGAGATTAACTATTTACAGGTTACCTGATTGCATCAGAGACGTAGGTGCCAAACCAGGGATGAATGTCCGGTTTCCCATCCATCTTCCTCACAGACTAGACTTAATCACAAAAAACAGGGGTTGTTTGATACATCCCAACTTGAAACAACTTCAACTGACTGCCTGGATGATAGAATTGTAATACCTTTTAAGCATCTGTTTTCTAACAGCATGGACAGATATTAAATTACATCTGAGTGACGCCTCCAGGTGCATCTGCAGTTAACTCCTACTGACGCCCCAGGCATCAAATATTGCTTGTTCATATTTGCATCAATAATTCTAAAACCATGCGCTGTACAAGCTTTTAAAATATTTCATCTTAAAGCTTACACAATGATAAACTCAACAGCATTAATATTTGACCTCTGTCTAGTGCAAGTAAATAGATTTTAATTGTTTTTCTGATATTAATTTATATAGATATACTTTTCATATTTTTCTAAATATCTCAACAACCAAGTAACATAGACAGAACTCCTTAGCCACATATGAAAGCTCTCCGCTAGGTGAATAAAATGTTGCTGACAGTGTGGCGCCTGTGCACTGGCCCAGTAATCAAGGAGCCTCAATCCTCACAACTAACACCAGTGAGGGGTGTCCACATTGGGAAGGATAACAAATGCACGCACAGTAAAGTATAATTTCCCTTAAGAGCACAAAGAGATCACTGTCAGTCTGGGGATGGTTTCTCCCTTTCTCTACAGATCCCCAGCTATAGGGTACAGATTTCTGCCGAGTAGTCAAGCAAAACCTCCAGTGCCCTCTCTGTCCAACCAGTGCTTTGTGTCCCTGCCCAAGTAGCTGACACACACACACTTTGAGATCTGGTTTATATACAAACACACAGACACTCCTGGGGAAGGCTGGCACAGGTTCTCCAGCTGTGCCCCCTCCTGCCAGGCTATAAGGTAGTAATCACTGCCACCAACTACTCTTATCAACTACTAAAAAGGCCCTTACCAAAGGGTGTCCAATTATTACTGTGCAATATTATTATCCAATTAGTAAGTGTGACGAACAGCAAGGCTTATTTGCAGTGGCTTTGTATAGTATCACTATATATATACAATGTATTATCTCTACACAAAATAGCCACAGTTGAAAGGTTTAAAAATATTTAATAATAAATAATAAAAACACACGACAAATCTTCTCAATTCAACACAGTGCTAGATAAGAGTTCAGAATCACAGGAAAATGCTTAAATTAATACTGTAGAATAGTCTAACATAAATATAGAAAACAGCTAGACTAAATCTGACTAAATTCCTATCTAACTCTAAGAGCAATCACAGTTCTAAATAAACTTACATATAGAGCAAAGGCAGAGTACTGGTGAGTGGTCAGTTATGAAGACAAATTCAAAATGCTCCGATTTTCTCTCTTTCTCTCTCTCTCTCTCTCTGAGAAAGTCTTAAAAATAATACTTCACTATTGACTCATTTTAGATTACATCATTCTTCTCTGGTCCCCAGGCTAACAGAAACTCAGAGTTTTAACATTTCTTTGATCTTGCACCTGGCCAGGAAACTGTAACAATAAAAGACATTATATATGTAAAATCTAGCAATTAACTATGGTCTTAAAACAATAGAAGGAATTCCTCAGTCCAGACATTTTCTCTGAACTTTGAGATCAGTCGTACAATGCTTGACTTATCATCTTTCTTCCAGTAGAGTGCACTGTGGTTACATTTTTGAAGTTCAACATTTAACACAGTTTTCTTACATTTAAGAGGACAAGCCTGTGGATTATATTCATTTATACAATGACATAGAATTATCTACAAAATTCTATCTAGCTAGGCTGGCAGCCTTCACATATCTTCACAGACAGTATGAGTTTAACTTGCGTAGTTGATGAGATATTATAAGTTGTTTACAAAATATTACAAATGTAATAATTACTATGCTTACTGTGACTTATAAAATTCAGTTTAAGACCTAGAACCTAAAGAATGCTACCACAGTAAAAAAGTAGTTTGTGCCAAAGAGTTTGCCAACCGCTATGGTTCCAGAGATATGAACATTTATTTGAAATGTGAGGACATAATTTGATTCTGTCAAAAGGCGTAGGCTCCGTCCATTGGAACTTACAGTGCAAACTTCCTGAGCTCTGTTGGAGGCAAAGAAACCAGATACTGGGAAATCTTATATTAGCAGTACAGTAAGAAACAAGACCCTTTTAAAGCTAGTAATGTGAAGTTGTTCAATCTCGCCTTCATTCTTACTGATGGGTTCGGAGCTGATCATCGGCTCCAATTCGGCCAAATAGCAAAGCTCGAGGTCTCAAACAGCTCGAGGCCAAAGCCCTATCCCACTATGCGCTGCTACATTCCCTAGATCTAATTTGCTGCTGCAACTGATCGGGTATTCTCTACAGCTCTTGGCCATTTTGGACAGATAAGTTTACGATTTCTAGTGAATTTTCTTTATAGTTTTCACAGTTGTGTATATTAGTTGTTAGTATTATACGGCTTTGCTCTGGTTGTCCGTTTTTGGACATAGTTTTTTCAGTTTTTTTTCTGAGTGTTAGAATAGTTTTGGGCATGGCCCTGTTATTCATGTTGGCCGTTGGCGTTTTTGCTGAAGTACTGTAGCTCTATCCCAGCCTAGTTAGGCTTGCTGCAGGTTTCTGCATTTGGTTAGGCTCTTGGCCGTTTTTCTTTTTGTTTTTTTGTTTCTTAGCCTGTTAGGCTTTTTCTTATTCAGTAGATTTATTGCTGCCTTGTCATACCTTTATCCGGTTAGGCTCATATTTCCTTTAGACATAGTTCTTGTTAATTTTGGCTTCAATGTCAGAGAAAGCTAAATCTGGATTTAAAAGGTGCCCCAAATGTAGTCAAAAAATGTCAGTCATGGATGGTCATTCCACATGTGTGTACTGTTTGGGTGAGGTACACTTACAGGAGGTTTGCTCCCTTTGTCATGGCTTCAGCTCCAGGGTGTTAGCTGAAAGGAAGCGTAAGCTGGTAGAAAGGGGTTTAATTCAGTCAGCCTTCCAAACGGATTTGGATTCTGCTTCGAGTCAACCAAAACCCTCTTCTCCAGCCTCATTATCTAGTTCGGCTCAGAACGGCTCTTCAGTTCCGAAGACATCTAAAAAGGCTATGGTCTGCTCCAGTGCCATCGGAACCAACCGTTCAGGTTATTGGTAGGAGCCAGTCCCAAGTTTTGGAACCGGTATCTAGTACCTTGAGGTCCCCGATTCTGGGGTCACCGGCTTCATCGGCGGTCTCCTCTCGGGCATCCAGACTCATTGATTCGGATGTGGACCGAGTGGTGTGGAGACTTCTGCAGGATCTGGCACTTGCAAAAATTCTGTCGGTTTCAACTCTAGCAGCTTCGGAACCGGCAAAAGTCCTCTCCCATTGTTGTTGCTCCTCCTCCGCCTTGAACCGAGACATCGGAGCTGGAGGAGACCAGATAGTCATTGGTGCAGCTGTCGGTGCCGACACTCACCTCTGAACTGTCTGTACCAACCACCCTGATATCCTCTGCTTCGGCGGTGGAATCTGGGAGCTGAAACTCTCCTGTCGGTTCGGGGGGGGGGGGGGGTTGAACCAATATGTCGGTTCCGACTCTCCCTCTTGGGGCTTCGGCACGGATGAGTTTGGCTGCTACCTCGGGCTCGGAGCCGTCGGTTCTGGTGTGGGAGGAGTCCTCAGTGTCTTTGGACCCGGGTGCTTACACGCATCGGAGCCATGGGGCCTTTGATGCCATGAGGAGGGCTTTGCCCCCTTGGACTTCCATTACCTCTGATATGGCTACCTCCTCCCGGAAGGCGCCTGCTTCTTCTCCATTTTCACAGCTTCACCGTAAGCGAAGTGACCCAGAGCCTCAGGATGCCCCTTTGGAGGAACCCTACTCTTCCGAGACCTCCCCAGAAATTCCCACTGAGGAGGTCCCTCGGAAGAGATTATGAAAGAGGAGACATCTGGATTCACCTCAGGAATCCATCATGTCGGACACAGATTTGGAGAAATCTGAAGGGTCCCCACAGTCCCCCTCTGAGGATATTTCCTTCGGGGATATCCTTGAGATCCTTAAGCAGAGGGGGAACTGGCAGCCCCAAAACCCTACCGAGGATGAATCGGTGCTCCTGAAGGCTTTCGGGTCCCGACCCTGCACCTCTTGGGTGTCTCCGCCCTTTGATGAGTTGATGGATTTTTTTATCTCAAAGGGTGTGGGAGTCACCAGATTCTATGGAGCCTGTTCCTAGAAGGCCAAACAAGTACATTTTAAAACCCCATGATAAGGCCTTTTTGTCTAAACCCATACCTGTTGATGCCATGGTGGTGGCGGCAGCCACTAAAAAAGAGATGTCGGAGACTTCTACGTCTGTCCATCCTCCTAATAGAGAGTCTAGTATAATGGACAGATTTGGGAAGCGCATGTTCAGTTCTATGACCTTTGCACTTCGGTCTTTGAACTACCTGACCCACTTCACATGTCTAACGAAAGATCTCCTCAAGGAGCTTGGCGATACTCTCGAGGGTGCAGTAGCCGACTCTGTGGTAGACAAGGTGACATCTCATCTTGCAACCCTCAATTCCATTGTAAACTCTTCCATGCACCTCGTGTCTTACGCAGCTGATGGAACGAGTAGGGCTGTGGGTACAGGAATTGCTTTGCGAAGACATTCCTGGATGCACTTATGTTCTTTTGCGGAACCTTTTAAGTCATCGTTTGTGAATGTCCCTTTCGATGGTTCCTCCTTATTTGGCCCAAAAGTCAAAGAGACCCTCACCAGATGTGAGCAAGATGGTAAGACTCTGTCTACCGTTGGAGTCCGTTTTTCTACCCCTACTAGACCTTATCCCAAAGGTCAACAGGGTGAGAAAATGTGGTTCCATAAGACCCAAGGAGCCTTTCCGAACTCACAAGGTGAAGCCTCCTCCAGGGGCAGAGGGGGAGGCATTGGAGGAAGACGATGCCCACGTGGCAGAGGGGGTCCACAGAACCAGGGTGACAGGGATCAGTTCCTTGGGAAACCCTATCAGTGCTCTTGAAAGGAGGCCTGACTGTCCTGCTCTGGAGGCAGTCGGGGGACATTTGTCTTTGTACCTAGGCACCTGGCTAAATATCTCAGAAGACTGATGGGTGCAAAATGTTATATCCGAGGCTATTCCATCCACTTTCACTCTCACCCCAGACCAACAAAAGGAATCCCAGACATTCCACCCAGTCTACGAGGTATAGCATCCGTAGAGGTCCAGAAACTATTGCAAAAAAGAGTCATCCAGCCAGTCCCAGCAGACCAGCAATGATCCGGAACCTACTCAAGGTTCTTTTTGGTACCAAAGAAGACAGTGGACTGGAGACCTATTCTGGACCTCAGCAGACTCAACAAATATGTGGTGAAGACCAAGTTCCGGATGGTCATGCTTCAGTCCATTCTCCCATTTCTAGGGAAGGATGATTGGATGTGCTCTATAGATCCCCAGGATGCGTATTACCATATCAAAATGGCCAGGCCATCCAGGGATCATCTGCGCTTCTGGCTGGGAGCCAGTCATTTCCAGTTTTGGGCCCTGCCCTTTGGTCTCACTACACCCCCCCAGAGTGTTCACCAAATGTATGGCAGTGGTCATGGCTCACTTGAGACATTCAGAAATCCAGGCATTTCCGTACTTGGACAACTGGCTCCTTACCACCTGCACCAGGCATCAGCTTATTCGGGCAAGGGACGCTACCATAGATCTATGTTCACAGCTGGGCATTATGATAAATTTAGAAAAGTCTGCCTTATTGCCATCGCAGCATACAGTCTTTATAGGAGCAGACTTAGACATGGTCATCATGTCCCTGAAGCTCCCTCCTGAAAGAGTGATTGTACTCCAACAACATATTGTGTATCTCCTGTCAAAACGAAAAGCACCAGCCTCACAGATTCTCAAACTGCTCGGCACTATGGCAGCAGCGATTATTGCAATACCCCTTGCAAGATCTCACATGCGCATTCTTCAGTGGCTGCTGTTCACTCAATGGACATTTCAGGAATTACCCTTGAATCATCTAGTTTTGATTACCGACTCTTGAAAGAACGACCTTCGCTGGTGGCTAACGTCAGAGATGGTGACTATGGGCCGCCCATTTGTTCTCCCCTCTCCAGTGGCTACGGTAACCACATATGCCTCCTTGATCGGGTGGGGGGGGCATTATCAGGGATGGACAGCCTAAGGTACTTGGCAGGCTCAAGAGGCTCAATTGCACATAAACGTCCTGGAGATGAGAGCAGTTCTTCTAGCATTGCAGGCTTTTCAAGACTCTCTTCCCCTTGGTGCGATTGCAATCCAGTCGGACAACATGTCAGTAGTCTGGTACATAAACAAACAAGGAGGAACCCAGTCCTACCCCCTGTGTCGAGAGGCCCTGAGATTATGGAATTGGGCAGAGTCCACCCAGCATTTTCTGATTGCAACGCACATCCCGGGGAAATCCGACATAATAGCGGACAGGCTCAGCAGAGCTATTCTGCTACCTCACTAGTGGTCTCTCAAGAACAAAATAGCGGAAATGATTTTCTGCAGATGGGGCCAGCCTTGCTGCGACTTATTTGCCACCTCCACAAACACCAAGTGCAGCAACTATTTTGCCCTTATCCCTCAACAGGGACAATCCCCGAGGGACACACTTGTCCACGATTGGCCTCTGGGACTCCTTTATGCTTTTCCTCCCTTTCCCTTGATTCCCAAAGTATTGCAGAAAGCCATATTTCTGGACAGGACACATCTTACTTGCCCCATATTGGCCTCGTCAAATTTGGTCCCCCTTTCTGAAACCTCATGTACTAGAGGAGCCTTGGATCCTGGACCCAATGCCAGATCTGTTGACCCACTCGTCAGGAGCTCTTCATCCCTCTCTTTAGTCCATCAAACTGACAGCTTGGCTGCTCCCATTCCCAGAATAGCCAGGTTCCAGAATTTATCAAAAGAAGTGCGTCTCACAAATCTTCGACTACGAAACTTTAGTAATTCAATTCCAGAGAGAGTTTGGGCCCATTTTACAAGAGCATTGGCTTCTTCAGTGACGTTTTGCAAAGGGGTGGACTCCAGAAGAAGACAAAGCTGTCACATAAAAGCATTCCTAATGTCAGTCAGTTTGTCAGTAGTGCACACGCTGCACCCATCTCACACAGTACAACGCAGACACATAGACCCACATGCTGAGGTACTTGCATGTAACATTCCTAAACCCCAAAGACCTTCTAGATAAAATACACCTAACAAATGTCCTCAGCAGCCCCAAATGCAGTCTTTCTAAATAGCACCCACATCAGCACATACAGCCACATCTCCTGGAGCCTCTACTTCTAAGCCAGTAAGGCAAGCCACCACACGATCCAACATTCTGGTCATTGAAGACTTCATTATGAGGCACACTGATGTCCCTGTCACCAGGCTGGTTAAGGTGAAAGTCATGATCAGTTGCTTATTTGGGATCAGGATCTGCCACATTACATATCACTCAGGTCATTGGACCACATGTACCAGTATGACTCATAGTCCATTTGGGTGAAAATGGCTATCATGGAGCTCTTGGAATATGTGTCCCAGGCTGATATGAGCCTAGCATTAAGCAGCATTTTACCTTCTCCAAGGGTGATGCCACAATACGAACAGAAAATGACTGACTTTAATAATTGGCTTAGTTTCTGGTGTCATTCTAAGGGGGTGTAATATTTGTCAGCATGGAAGAAGATGGTCAACAGACCACGCTGTTTTGCCAGGGATGGTCTGCACCTATCCCCTCTAGGTTTTTGAGTATTAGCTAAAACACTGACCTCCATTATGGTCCCTTTTTAGGAAATGCTAGACTGAAAGTAGTTCTGACATAGCAAATCAAAACCAAGAAAATCTAAAGGTGTTACTGCTCAATGCTAAAAGTCTAAACAAAAGAACTCCACTCACTACAGGCTCTCCTCACCCTAGAGAATGCTGACATCCGTACAGTCTTTTTGACATGGTTTAAAGCCATGATGAGCACACCAGCAGAACAAGGCTATAATGCCTTCCACACAATTAGACTAGATACTACACAGACAGAGAGGTGAAGGTGTCTTGACTTGCATCAAAAATATACACCTCAAAGCTGATCAAACAAGACAATGCAAATGAGCTTCTCCACATTCAATTCACCGCAGGCAAAATCCTGTACCACTTCCTTGCAAGCTATAGGTCTCCCTCTATGAATCAGGAAACACATAACTGGAAACATTCACCGTCCAACCCAATACCATATTCTTGGACAATTTTAATTACCGAACTGTTAACTGGGAATCATATACAACAACAAACGTGCAGACACAGAGATTCCTGGATTCCTGGATTTTGTAAACTCGAGCTTCCTGGACCAGATTGTCATTATGTTGGCCAGGGTACAATCATACTGGATCTGGTCCTTATTAATATGAGAGAGCACTGCACACCCCTTACTGATAAGGTCAGACTACAAAACTATCTCCTTTGAAGTAAAACTAAAACCGAGAACTCCAGATAACCATGGAAAGTTCAGGAACTACTTTACGGCTGACTTCCCACTGTTAAGTGGTAACCTGCAAAATTTCAAGCCCCCAATAAATCCTGAGAACACTGCTGCCTACAAACCCTATACAAGCATGTTTATATGTGCATAGAGACAGCTGTACCCACCAGAAATAAGTACAGTATTAAATCAGAAAACAAGCCACACTGGTGGAATCACCATCAATAGGCTGTATAACAGAAGGAAGAAAATTATGGCAAAAATTAGGAGGTGTAGCACTCAGTAGGATAAAAGTATTCTCCTCAAACTAAACAAACAACTCAGAGGACAAAAAGTCTATCAAAGCCAATTTAGAGGTGAATTTGGCCTCCCAGGCTAAGGACAACCACAAGGTATTCTTTAGCTATGTCCACAGCCTCAAAGGCCCTCAACCTTCCCTCAGGAAATATCATCAAATATATCTCCCCTATCACTAATGGGCCCTCAGTGCTCTCTCTAAGGCCAGAAAAACTGCATCTATAACCCCAGGTAATATCCTAGGATGACTTCTAAATGGTATGAAACATGACTTTTCAGGCCCTCTGGAATCATTAATTCACTGTACTGTCCAAACAGGCTTCATGGCTGATGAATGGGGAGGATCAACAGTCTTCCTTGTGCACAAAGGTGGGTCATCTGAAGAGCCTGAAACCTCAGACTCATAAGTCTCAATGCTGTCATATGCAAAGCTATGGAAAGAATTGTCATGGAAATGATCAGTAATAACATGTGAAGTATCCATACACTGGACCTAACCCAGTTTTTTTTTTTCAAGAGTAGGCCTTGCCTATTCAACTTGGTGAAGTTCTTTAAGAAGTTCACCAAAGTAATGGATGAGGGCAAAAAGTTCACACTGCCTACCGTGACCCTGGTTAAAGCATTTGACACAATACCTCACTTGGGCATTGTTGGGAAACTCAGCAGGTTAGGTATAAACCCTTATGTGACCTGTTTGTTAGCTAGCTGGCTCACAGACAGGGCCCAGAAAGTTAGAATTGGGGAGTCCATCTCTGCAAAGAGGCCATTTACGGTTGGAGTCCCTGAAGGATCAGTCCTGAGACTGCTCCTTTTTGGTATTTACTTCTCTGAAGTCAAAGTCAGTGTCAAGGGCCACTGGCTGACCAAATTTGCAAACAATTGCAAATTTGGAGCAGTCATAGAATTCCCCACCCACACAGACAAATACTTTGTGTCAGAATCATGGACTAAAACTAAATGCCAAGAAATGCATAGTAGTATTCTTTGGGAAGTCATCTATTCCTGATAACTGTCATATTGACAACACATGCCTAAGAGTCGACCCAGAAGTTTCAGACTTGGGGACACACATAGATAGTAATCTAGCCTTTGACCATCACGTGTCTATAGTAGTAAAAAAAAAATCAGTGTATGTTGTGCAACCTATAACTAAAGATATGGCACTTAGGTCCAAGGAGGTCATTGTTTCACTGTATTCAGCATTCATCAGACCTATCATTGAGTACAGTGCCCTCTTTGGTATGTACCTAATCAGGCCCATCCAACAATTAGAACATCCACAGAGGTTCCTCACTAAAAGACTACAGGGTATAAGTAACATCCTATGCAAATTGCCTCAAGCCCCTATCCCTGTATTCTCTCTTCTACAGGATTTTGAGGGGAGAGCTGTGCCTGGTATACAGGGCATTGTCAGACCCCATCGTGATGGACCCTCTGCATATCCGCAAAACAAACAGCACCAGAATTACCAATTCTAAAGATTTAAACCTTGTCTGTGATATAAATAAGACCTGCTGGAGGGACAGGTATGTATCCCAGAGACTACCCCTTTACTGGTGCAGGCTACCCATCCTTTGAGTTCCTAACTAACCAAATTCAAGTGTAACTTGGACAGTTGGATGGGGAACAGAATATTCATCCCTGATTTGACATGTGGCTCTAATGGACACATACAGCCTTTAAATGGTTCCTCTTGTAGGCTCCTGCTTGCCCTTATCAAGTTACAAGAAATTGTCAAGAGATTTGTGATGCATGGATGGGCTTAAAAAAGCCCTTGTGGTTGTTAGCCTAGCATGCACCTATGAACCTGTGAAGTGTTCTAAAGGCAGCAAGTTGGTCTTCTGCACATACTTTTACAAAGCACTCCAAACTAGATTCCTTTTCCAGATTTTATTTTATTTATTTATTTATTATTTTATTTAAATTTGTTGACCGGGAGTGTCCGACTGGACGTGGGTCCATTTTCAGCGGAGGCCCGGGGAGAAAAGCTCCACAGTAAAATAAACAGACAGTAGTTACATTGGATTACATAGTGATTAACAATTTAACATAGAAATTACTTACAACATATTTACAGATGAAGAACATAGTACATCAGTAGACAACTAGAATCTTTATCTGTGAAGTACATAACAGGCATTAACAAATGTAACAATGAGAAGTTCCTGCTGTATAATAAGTATTAGGCTTATGAGCATCTGAGCTTGCTATCATCAAGGTAGTTAGTGGAAGTGAAAGAAAGGTAGTAGTTGGATGGGGTGGATGATATTAGAGTGGGAGTTGCAAGGGCATAGCCAGCATGTTTTTAGGTGTGCTTTTAATAAAGTTTTGAAGTTGGTGCATGATGGTACGGAGGTAATTGTGGGTGGGAGTGAGTTCCATAATTTGGCTATGGCGCAAGAGAATAGTGCTTCACCAGCAGAGTTATTGGCTTTAGATTTAGAGCAGGCTTTGCTAGGACCATTCTCCAGGGTTTCCTGGATCATCATCCTTCTTCCTCCCACTCTGTCTAAGCTCTGGTATTCTACCTATGTAGCCTAGGCTACTGTAACAATGATCAAATGATGAACATGGTAGAGTTCTGTACATAGACATACCATTACAATAGATACTCTCATAGATTGCTGCTACAGTGGTTGCCCCCTCCCTCCGTTTACCTTATTTTTACATGATTTTTATTTTTTTTTTGGCCAGGATGAGGATGCTAATTTTTGTATAGCTAGCATTGACCTCTTTCAGGGCTCAAGTATCCCTTTTTTAGTTGGCATGAAAGATCTGAAGGGATTGATGCCCAGACTGCTGATTTTCTCCCTGCCTAGCTGGAGCTATTGATGGTCTCAACATGTGGAAGTGCCTTTAAGTTTTGGAAGCTGGCTGTTATATCCTATGCAGAATTTAACCCATATAGGCTATTTCAGCAGTGATGTACATGAACATCTGCTGTTATGATAAGCTCTGAAATGCTAGATTATACTCTTATATTATTTGAAATTTTGCTTGTCTGAATATATGGAGCCTTCCTTGTGATATTATACTCTGACATATAGGGCATTTCTCCTGTTGAACTGTGTCTTTACTATAATTATACTGTTTCTTTTTTCATCTGATATGCTCGATTGTACTCTTATATTATGTAAATCTCATATGTCTAAATATATGGAGCTTTTCACCCCGGGCCTCAGCTGAAAATGGGCATATAGCCAGTGGGACTTTCCCGGTTAACAAATGTAAAATAAATAAATTAAATTAAATAAACTGTACGTCCAGTGTTGCCTGTTTTCATCCGATTCAACACATGGTTTATCAGGTCGAACCAGATCTGACGTTGGCACCAACTCAGAAGCTTCTTCAGTTTCAGGGTTCTCACTCTTCCCCTACCTGTAATTCCCTATACTCCACCCTAATATCCCAGATCTCATTTATCGCCAAAGACTTTGAACATGTTGCCAGGGGCGTCAGCTTCTGTAGGTTCTACTTCTGCTGTCAGTATTTCTCTGGCCTTCAAATTGGATGGGTGTCAGGCCATGGAGAAGTCTAAGGAGAAAGAAAAAGAGGAGAAGAATAAGTCTGACAAAAGTGAGAATTTTTTATTGGAAGTGACAAGGAAACTTTCTCCAAATCCAATGGCACCAGTTGGACCAAATCCAAAATCAGAGATCAGAACCGACAGCTTCTTGGCTCCGATCCTCTTTTCCCTGGTCCCAGTTCTCTTCAGAAGCAGTGAACCTGAGACTCCATTCTGTGATTCTCCAAGAAAGGAGATACTCTAGTCCACCCTTGGTGGCCTCTTCCTCCCGGTTATCCCAAAGCCTTAAGGAACACGATGTTGATAGGATGATGAGGAAGTTTCATATGATGTAGTTTCAGCTTGGGATTCTCTTGGTACTATCCACTGCAAACATACTGAGCATTGGTCCAACATGTATCCCCCCTCCCTTGTTTTTCCAGTACCGGTCCACCCTATATTGGAACTGGTCTCTGTGGTTTTGTCCTGCACAGAGGAACCTTTGTCAGCACCGACAAAAGCATCCCTATTTCTCTTGACACTGATACATTTTTATCAGGGAGAAACTTGGAGCTGAAGTGTCGGTGTCAGGGCTCCAGGGGATGGGTCGACACTGATGTTATTTGAACTGTCTCTACCTCTTGTGAACTCAGCTCTGAACAGCTGAGATCTGAAATCAGCTTCAGAGTTGAGGTGCATTGGCACCCTAAGATCTCTTTCATGCTTGGACAGAGGTAGGTCCTCAAAGACAACTGCAGCTTCAGCCTTCAAGGCTTTCCATAGGATCCTAGCTATACCTAAAGAGAAGGCCCCTCCCTGTGGGACTCCAGTAGGACTCTGCTTCTTCCCATCTTCATGAAAGTTAGGGATAGTCAGAATCTCAAGCTTCTGAGATCCCATGCTATATCAGCTCCCAGTCTGATTCTGAACCTTCTAAAACAGATGTGCAAATGGAAGCATTTAGACTCGTCTCCAAAGTCTTTCATGGGAGACACTGATTTGGATGAAGGTAAAGGATCTCCCTGCTCCTCCTCAGAAGACATCACCTTTGGTGAGATCATTGAGGTGATGAAGCAAAGAGGGAGATGGTTCACCCAGGATCCCTCAGCCTATGAGTCAGTGTTCTTGAAAGCTTTTGGTCCTGGCCCAGTGTTGTCCTGGGTGGTACCATCCATTGACCACCCTCATTGATCTTATCGCTAAACAGGCATAGAAGGACCCTGATATAGTGGAGCACATCCCTAAGAAAGTAGACAGAATTTTGGCAGTTCCAAAAGGCTGACAGCATTGGAGCAAATGTCCTCCAGTAGATGCTATGGTAGTAGCAGCAGCCACAAAAAGGAAATATCTGAGGAAAGTTCAAGCATTTACCCCCCCCCCCCTCCCAACAGGGATTGTAGTGTGATGGACAGGTTTAGGACTCCATGTTATTAGGTTCCAGAAGGATTTGATTAAGGAACTCTCCAAATCCCTTTTGGGTATCTTGCCTCCAGAAATTCAGAAGTCGGTGGACTTGCAGCTATCTACCCTACAGTCAACCTTCAAAGTAGCCATGTGACTGCTCTCTAAAGCAGTTGATGGTGCAGCCAGGGCAGCAGGCACTGGTATTACCATGCTCTGTCATACCTGGATACATCTTTGTGACTTCAGAGAATGCTTCAATACATCCTTTGTAAATGCCCTATGATGGGTCCCCACTTTTTGGACTCATAATTAAAGACACTCTTACCAGGAGTCAGCAGAATGGCAAAACTTTCTCTGCTCTGGGAATCCATTTTTTCCATGCCTCAAAGATCCTGCTGTAGGAATCAGAGGATGGGAAAAAGATGTGGCTCAGAAAATCACAGAGTTCTTATCATGACTCTGCAAGGGATAGGCCTCCTCATGGCAGAATTGGACACAAGTCAAACAGATATCGCCCTAGGGTCAGAGGCAGACGGCACAGCCAGGGCTTCAGTGGTCCTTTTTCAGAGAAGCCCAATCAGTGCCCTTGAACAGTTGCCCAACTGTTGCAATCTTGAGGCAGTCAGAGGCATTTGTCTTTGCACCCTCAACGTGGCAAAACATAACCACAGATTTGTGGGTGCTAAAGATAATTATGATTATTGCCAGAGGGTGTGCAATTTGTTTCTCCCATCCTTCTCAAAAAAAAGAGGAATGTCTCTGATGTTCCACCCAGTCAGTGGAAACCAGCAGCAGCAGAAGTTTCAAAACTACTAGAAAAAAAAGTCATCCAGCCAGTCCCCCAATGCCATTTCAAATCTAGGGTCTACTCAAGGTTCTTTTTAGTGCCAAAGAAAACAGGGGACCTCAGACCGGGGACCTCAGGCCAGGTTTGGATATCAGTCACCTGAATCAATTCATGAAGCAGGTAAAATTGTGGATGATCATGATACAGTCCATTTTGCCTCTGCTGAGGAAGGATGATTGGATGTGCTCAGCAGATCTCCAGGAAGCTTACTTTCATGTGAAGATAGAGACGCACTCCATGAAATTAATCTGTTTCTGTCTAAGAGCCGATCACTAACAGTTCAGAGCTCTATCTTTCGATCTCACCAGAGTTCCCAGGGTGTTCAAGATAATGGCAGTGGTGACAGCACACTTGTGTCTGCTAGGGATCAAAGTTTTCCCCTATTTCAAGGATTGGCTCCTAACTGCTACCTCCAAGCATTTGGTGTTACACCATCTGTGTCTTTTGCTCCAGTGGTTGCAGAACTTGGGTATAACACTAAGTTTTCCCAACTGTCATCTCGCACCAACACAGCAAATAGAATTCACAAGATACCACCTCAATACCAAATTACAGATTGCCAGCCTTCCCCAAACCAGGGTTCTATCTTTGATCTAACTGCAAAGTGGGTGCATCGTCATCTCTTCCCCCTAGTAAGGCTGATTTTATGTCTATTGGGTTTAATGGCATCCAGGATACTGATGGATCCACTAGCCAGGTACCATATGAGAGTACTCCAGTGGAGCCTAGCAGAACAATGAGCATTCATTTATACATGCGAAAATTCGGCTCACTCAGATCTGCAGGCGACACATTGCCTGGTAGATTAGGTCCTCTTCTGTGACAGAAGGTTGCCGTTTCACATGGACTCACCAGCAGTGATAGGAACCACAAACACCTCCCTTCTAGGGTGGGGGGTGGGGTATTTCGAAGGGAAGATAGTTTAAGGTGCATGGTCACTCATAGAGTCCAATCTTCACATTAGTGTCTTGGAGATGAGGGTGGATCTCCTAGCCTTCCAGGCCTTTCAGGATCTTCTCCCCAGGGGTGTGATTTCCATAGAGGCAGACAACATGACAGCAGTATGGTACATCAGCAAACAAGAAGGAACCCGTTCCTTTCCACTGTGTTGAGAGGCCATGAGATTCTGGTAATGGGCAATATCTTCACAATGCTTTCTGATAACACACATCCTGGGTTCATCCAGTATTTTAGCGGACAGATTGAGCAGGATTACCTTGACGCTTCACAAGTGGTCCCTCAACCCAACAGTCACAACCTTGATCTTCTGTCACCGGGACCAACCTTGCTGTGACCTCTTTGCCTCCTATCTCAACAGCAAACACAGCAGTTTTTCCCTGGCCCATCCACAGGGTCAATCATTGAGGGATGCTTTGGTCCACTGTTGGCCCCCATGTCTCCTGTTTACTTTCTCCCTTTATCTTTAATGAAGAAGTTTATCCAGAAAGCCAGACAGAGCAAGGCCAGGGTGATCCTCATTGCTCCCTTCTGGCCCAGAGAAACACAGGTTTGATGCTGTCTTTTTTTGTCTTTTTTAAAGCGTGGGTAGTCTGATCTAAACAGATCCAACTTCAATGTCTCGTGACAAAACTTTGGATCCAAGAGCTCTGACTCCTCCATTCCCCACAATTCCCCATCCTGTCTGAACCACTTCAGATCTCGTTTGCTACCTGTGAAAGCCAGATGTCTGAACTGAGAACTCATCTTTGATTCACAATGAGTGAATGATTTGTTTCCTCCTCCATTGTTAAAAGCAGTTAATGTGATGTTGTCAGTCTTGCCTTTATTCTCACTTGTGGGGTCGGATCTGATGTGTTGGATCCATCTCAGCCATTTTTGCAGCTCGAGGTCTTCAGCAAAGCTTATGGGCCTCATTCTTTACCCATAATGCATTCCCTTAGTTACCTCAGATCTTGTTGCTGCACAGCGAAGACGTTTCATCAACTATAGCTCTGGGCTAAGTAAATAGTTTTTTCACTACTTTATTATATATAAAATTATCTTTCTTCTTTTAAATTACTTATCACATCTGACTCCGACCTCGATGAAGCAGAAGGGTCCCCACAATCACCTCCTGAAGATGTCTCTTTTGGAGACATTCTAGAAGTATTAAAGCAGAGAGGTGATTGGCAGCCTTCCACCCCTTTGGCTGAGGATTCTGTCTTCCTGAAGGCCTTTGCATCTCACCCATCAACTTCTTGGGTTTACTCCTCTTTTCAGTGAGCTTGTCAAATTAATTTCACAAAAGGCTTGGAAGACTCCAGACACCATACACTCTACTCCTAGGAGGCCAAATAAATACATCACTGCTCCAAAAGAAAAGAGTTTTCTAACAAAGGGTGTAGGGGTTGATGCCATGGTTGTGGCGGTGGCCACTAGGAAGGAACTCTCTGAGATGAGTACCTCTATCTAGCCTCCTAACAAGGACTCTAGGACTATGGATATGTATGGGAAGTGCATCTTCCCATCGGTGATCATTGCTTTGCGATCTCTGAATTATGTCACTCACTTACAACAGAAGAAAGAAACTGTTGCAAAAAAGAGTAAAATCCCATGATTGGAGGAACTCCGTGGTCAGCCTCAGTAGGAAGCTAAGATCCCTCATAAAATTCTCCAAAGCTAGTTACGAAAACAAAATCACCACTGATTCTAAAGACAACCACAAAGCATTCTATAGCTATCTCAAGAATCTCAATGGCAACACTCAGATCTGCTCTGAGTTACAGCACAATGGCACTAAATATACAGAACCAACTGATATTGCCAACATCCTGGCAGATAGGTTCAGTGCTAACTTTACCCCTCTCTCACCCCCCTAAAGGGCCCTTCTCTATACCAAAAGAATGCAAAGTTCCTGTAATCATGGCTGCACAGATAAAAAAAGCACTCTCCAAAGCCAAGAACACAGCATCCATGGGACCTGACAACATCCCAGGCTGCGTTCTACATGAACTACAGAACGAACTGGCACCCCACCTAAGTACCATGTTCAGTCATAGCCTCACCTCAGGCTTTGTGCCCACTGAATGGCGCACAGCAATGGTTATCCCACTCCACAAAGGGGGAGCCACCACGGACCCCGGGAACTACCACCCCAGTAGCCTGACGAGCCTGGTCTGCAAGGCTATGGAACGTATCATCATGGAACTTATAAACAATGACATTGGTAATCTCCAAACTCTGGACCCTACCCAGTTCAGATTTGTAAAAGGCATATTGTGTCTCTTAAACCTGATAGACTTCTTTGAAGCGGTCACCAAAGCTGTAGATGAGGGTAAGGTGGTCCACACAGCCTATCTAGCTCTCGCCAAGGCTTTCATCACCACCCCCCACTCTGGAATTATAGATAAACTCACTAAACGAGGTATAAATCCCTATGTCACAAGATGGGTTGCCAACTGGCTCACTGACAGAACCCACACTGTGAAAGTAGCAGACTCTAAATCTAACTTCAGACCAGTGAGAAGTGGAGTACCACAGGGTTCAGTCCTAGGTCCTCTCCTGTTTGGTATGTACTTCTCTGAAGTACAGGCTAACACAGAAGGTCTTTGGCTAACAAAGTTCACAGATGACTGCAAACTAGGAGCCATAATCAAAACTCCTAACGATGTGGACATCCTACAAAAGGGCCTCACTGAGACAGATGCCTGGTGTCAAAGCCATGGCCTCAAGCTCAATGCAAAAAGTGCATTGTCATCCCTTTTGGTAAAAACTTTGTACCCATGAACTACCACATAGGCGGTAGTCTACTTAACAGCGAAAGTGTGATAAGAGACCTTGGGACACAGGTGGACAGTAGTCTCTCCTTTGATAATCACATCACCACAGTAGTCAGGAAATCCTTCTATGTGGCACACCTCATCACAAAAGGTTTCTCATCCAGGAAAAAGAGGTAATTGTTCCCGTCTACTCATCACTCATTAGACCCATTATAGAGTACAATGCTCCTTTTGGTATGTACCTCACAAGACATCTACAACAACTGGAAAGACCGCAGAAATACCTCACAAAGAGGATTACTGGCCTCAAACACATGCCCTACACAGACCGTCTCAAAAAACTCCAGGTTTACTCTGTCGCATAGCGCCTATTCAGAGGCGATCTCTGCCTAACATACAAAGCTATGTCAAACCCAGAGCTGTTGGACATGCTCCACTTAAATAAATCCCAATTCCTTCAAGCTACATGCGCTAGGGACCTAAACCTTGTCACCACAATAAACAGGACATGCTGGAGGGATAGATTCCTGTCCCAGAGACTTCCCATACTCTGGAACAAACTACCTATCTGTATCAAACAAAGCTCCTCATTAGCACTCTTCAAGAAAAGTCTTGATGATTGGATGGGAGATGGGAAATTCACCCCGGGGATCACTTCTGTGGCTCTGCTTGACAGGGGCACAGGAAAATAATTTTCTTGGGTGACAAAAGCCAGGGTACTATTTTGGCTAGGCTTATATAGGCCCTAGGTCCAATAGCCTAGTACCTACCTATGAACTTCACTAGACTGCAGAGGGACCTGATTAAAGAATTATCAGACTCCCGCCGAGGGGCTGTAGCTGATGCAGTGGCAGAGAAAGTTGATGTTCAGCTTGCTACCTTGAATTTAGTTGTTAATTCGTCCATGAGACTCATTTCTTATGCAGTAAATGGCACGAGTAGGGCAGCAGGCTCAGGTATCTCTCTTAGGAGGCAGGCCTGGATGCATCTTTGTGATTTCATGGAGTCCTTCCAGTCTTACTTCATTAATGTCCCTTTTGACTGCTCCTTTCTTCTTGGGCCAAAAGTGAAGGAAATGCTCATCAGGTGTGAACAAGGTGGAAAGACCTTGTCTGCCATTGGACTGCATTTTTCCACTCCTGCTAGACCCTTTCCCAAGGGTCAGAAAGGTAGTGGGAAAATGTTTTTCAGAAAATCTCAGAGATCTTACCAAGACATACAAGATGAAAGTTCCCCCAGAGGCAGAGGGGGGAACAATATTGGAAGATGCCGCCCTTGTGGCAGAGGAGGCCCACAAAACCAAGGCTCCAGAGAATCTTTCTTTGGGAGGCCTTTCCAGCGCTCC
Source organism: Protopterus annectens (assembly GCF_019279795.1). Taxonomy (NCBI): domain Eukaryota; kingdom Metazoa; phylum Chordata; order Ceratodontiformes; family Protopteridae; genus Protopterus; species Protopterus annectens. Next base: position 1,126,028,740 of record NC_056737.1, read on the forward strand.
TGAAGGAATGTCCGATTGCTCGCCTCTGGAGGCAGTCGGGGGGAGATTGCCCTTGCACCAAGAAACCTGACTAAAGATAAACGAGAAATGGGTGCAGGACATAATATCCAGAGGGTACATCATTCCCTTCTCCCTTCCTATTTCAAAAAACAAAGTGGTTCCAGATGTTCCACCCAGTCAAAAGAACAAGCAACTGTAGAAATTCGAAAGTTGTGAACAAAAAGAGTCATCCAGGAAGTCCCCACAGACCCGAGCGGATCCAGAGCCTACTCAAAATTTTTTTTAGTTCCGAAGAGAGCAGGGGACTGGAGGCCCATTTTGGATCTTAGCAATCTGAACAAATCAGTAAAGAAGACCAAGTTCCAAATGGTGACACTGCAGTCAGTACTTCCATTTCTGGAAAAGGACAATTGGATGCACTCTGTAGACCTTCAGGACACGTACTACCATATTTGAATGGACAGACGGTCCAGGAGGTACTCGTGCTTCTGGCCAGGAGCCAGTCATTTCCAGTTTTGAGCTCTGCCCTTTGGTCTCACTACAGCCCCCAGAGTGTTCACCAAATGTATGGCAGTATTAGTGGCTCACCTGAGATGCAAAAGATTCCATGTGCTTTCATACGTAGACGGCTGGCTCATAACCTCCTCGACCAGGCATCATTTACTCCAATCAAAGAATTATGTCCTTCAGCTATGCTCCTCTCTAGGCATTACCATCAATTACAAAAAATCTGTGCTACAGCCAACTCAAACTTTACTGTTCATAGGAGTAGAGATAAACACTACCACTCAAATAGCAAGACTTCCACAAGACAGGGTAGATGGCCGTCATTTTGTCAGATTTCTAATAAAGAAGTGAAAAGCCAAAGCAAAACTAGTTCTCCAGGTCTTAGGGAAAATGGTTGCATCCATCATACTAATTCCTCAAGTTCATCTCCACATGAAGGTTCTCTAGTGGATGCTATTTGCTCAGTAGTCACATCTTGGAACTTCCAATGTCTCACAAAATTATGATAACCAGTGCGTGCAAAAAAGATCTCCAGTAGTGAATTTACTCACCTTCAGTACTTCAAGGCCGTCCTTTCATTCCTCCTCAACTTCTGGCCACGGTGACCATGGACAATTCCCAGCTGGGGGGGGGGGGGCATTTTCTCGGGAAGACAAGTCAAGGCATCTGGGAAGATCATGAGGTTCACTTGCATATAAATGTCTTAGAGATGTGAGTGGTGCTTTTAGCGTTGCAAGCTTGCCATAACTCTTTTCCTCTGGGAACGATAGCAATCCAGTCAGAAAACATGTCTGTAGTATGGTATATAAACAAACGGGGAAATCAGATCGTACCCACTTTGTTGAGAAATTCTCAGGATCTGAACATTGGGTAATAGCCTCCAACCGCTAATAGCAACGCACATCTGGGGAAATCCAACGTCATTGTGGACAAGCTGATCAGAGCCATTCTTTGGCTGCATGAGTGGTCCCTCAATCAGAAAGTTACGGAAGTGATCTACTGCAAATGGGGCCAGCCTTGCTGCGACCTTTTTGCATCACCCATAAGGGTCAAATGCAGCAACTACTTTGCCCTGATCACTCCTGTGGGGGAGTCACCAAGGGATGCCTTGTTCACGATTGTCCCCCGGGACTTCTTTATGCTTTTCCCCTGATTCCTCTAATTCCAAGGTTTCTAGAGAAAGTGAGTTTGTTGGAGACCACCATTATCCTAATTGCTCCCTAATGGCTTCATCAAATCTGGTTCCCCTTTCTTCAGCCTCATCTTCGAGATGAACCCTGGATTCTGGACCCAGTACCTGACCTTCTGACATACCCTTCGGGAATGGTTCATTGCAATCTAGACACCCTAAAGTTGACAGCTTGGCTGCTCCAGTTCCCCTAATTGCCAGGTATCCATCCCTCTCAAGCATGTAATATTATCGTCTCATAAAACATCTACTCAAAAAACTTTACAAAAGCAAATGAAAAAAGTTTGTTGTATGGGAAAACTGTAAAAAATAGACCCTGTTACAGCACCAGTTCACTCTGTTTTACAGTTTCTGTCAGAGATCTTCAATGATGGTGCAGCGGCAGCTTCAGTTAAAGTTCAACTAGCTGCAATTTCTAATTTTCATGTAGGACAAAATTACCATCCTCTCATGTCACACAGACTTTGCAGAGGTTTTTTTAAAGGGCATTGTTATGTTAAGACCGCCATATAAACATTCAATGGGATCTCAATTTCATTTTATCCAATATTATATTTCCTCCCTTTGAGCCGTCAGCCACGTGTGACTTGAAATATCTCTCCTGGAAAACTCTGTTCTTGGTGGCTATTACTTCAGCCAGAAGGGTATCTGATTTGCAGGCCTTGTCCAAAAAACCTCCATGTCTAGTCTTTCACAAAGACAGGGTATTGTTATGCACTAATCCATCATGTCTACCTAAGGCTGTGACGGAAAATACCCTTAACCAATCTATAGACCTTCCAGTTTTCTTTCCCAATTTCCAAAATAAAGGATAGTATTCCTTGCATCTCCTAAGATGTTCACAGACAATTATGTTTCTAGTTACACAGAACTTCGGAGTTCAGAAAATCAGCTTAACTTTTTACCTCATATTCTGGCACAACAAAAGGTCAACCGGTTTCAAAAGTCACATTATCTAGATGGCTATCATTATGCATATCCCACATTTACAATTCTAAAAAACAGAGCCCTCCCAAATGTTGTTAATGCTCATTCCACTAGATTTGTGGCCACGTCTGCAGCTTTTCAGGCTAGACTACCACTGGATAACATCTGTGCTGCAGCTACTTGGGCAAAACCTCATACCTTTCTTACTCATTACAAAGTGGATCTGGGCTCTAGGAGTAGAGCCTCCTTTGGCTCTATGATTCTGAGAAATATTCTCCCATGAACCACCCAAGAGTTTAGTTGCTTGGGACGCGGTCCCACAAGTGAGAATAAAGGCAAGATTAACAGTATCACATAAAGAAATTATGTTCTTACTGTAACATTCCATGTGTGTTGTCCATCTCGTCCTTTCTTCTCACAACCCTCCCTCCTTCCCCTTGCCTATACTCCTGGTAGACTGACTAACAAATAGGGATTCGACAGTATCATATAGCCTCAGGGAATATATCTTTTCAATCTGATACTAATTCATAGTAGTATGTATTGGTATTCATATACACTCTTATATATATATATATATATATAAAATCCAACAGCTGAGATGGACAACACACATGGAACATTATGGTAAGAACATAACTTCTTTTGATGTTAAGTTTTAAAGTGTGCATAGAGTGGACTTAGAGATGGTGTGTTTTCTTAGACATTTTCTGCAGTTTCTTCTTCTGTGTGTGTTTGCATTGTTAGTAGTGATAGATTTAAAGTTTTTTCTTAGTATAGTAGTGCTTTCCTAGTCAGTGTAGTTAGTAAATTCTCATGTCCTCAGGCTTCTAAAAGTCTTCCTTGGAGCATAAAATCCCCCCAAGTTCCACATTTTCAGTGTGTTTACTGCTTGGGGTCTTCACACCTTCAAACTTCCTGCTCCATTTGAGCTCTTCCTGCTCCATTTGTGCTGCCATACTTAAAGGTCTTTCTCCCCAGAATGGAGCCATTATGTCCTCAGATTCTAAGGCATCCACTTCCTCTTCTTCTTCTGATATAAAGAAAGATAAAGAGAGGGAAATATCTAGAGAGAGAGAGAGAGAGAGAACTCTAAAGATAAATCCAAGCATCCTGAAGATAATCAAGAAAGGTCCAAAAAAGGTCTCCCAACCCTACAGTTACTGCGGGTCCAGCACCTAAAGTTCTGAGACAGTCAGCTCTAACCATTTCTCAGATCCAGACTCCCTCTTCAAAGTCTTCTTTTGCTCCAACTCTGATCAGTCGTAAACTCCATTCTCCGATTTTGCAGAATGGACCTTCAAAGCCTGCTTCAGTAGCGTCTTCTTCTGGATCTGGCCATTCCACTAGAAGTCTCACAGAGTTTGATGTTGACTGGATGATTAGGAGATTTCTGAGGACTCAGATTCAGATGGGAGTCCTCCCGGCTGTGTCCTCCAGGAAGGATGCAGGATCAGTCTCTCCATTCCTGGCTATTCAGTCTTCTCAGCTTCCTACCCTGTGCACATTCCCAGAAGTGGTGTATATCGGATCTAGTCTTCCTGTGGTACCAGTGTCAGAGCCCACAGCCCTCAAAAATGTAGCTTCAACTTCATCCCTCACTTTTTGTAGTCTGATGCTTTTGGGTCCAGCAGAGTCCAGGATCCAGGGCGTGGGTTTTGGGACTCTGGCAGTTGAGTCAACTTGACTCCAAGACCTTCAGAGCTGTCACTGCTACTCAGGGCCTTGGCATTTGACAGCACAGTTCTAAGGCCCTCCTCGGGGCCTTCAGCTATTGGATTTGAGAGGGCTTCTGACCTTCCAAATTTTGCTGGCTCTTCTTTGGCTCCAGTGGCTGGATCAGCCTTTGAGGCTGTGGAGAGGACCTTCACTGCACCAAGACATCTGGTACACTCCTAGAACTCGGATCCATCCAGACAGCCTTTGAAGACTGTAACCTCCTCCTCTCAGTCTGGTAGACAGGGACAGATAGATCCATTAGGCTTCAGGACTACTCAGCCCTCAAGTTCCTCATCCCTTTCCAATGTGTCCCCTTTGGGGGTCTTAAAGCACATTCCTCAGAGTAAGACTTGTAAAAGGAAGCATACTGACTCCTCTCTTGAGTCTGTCACCAAGATACAGACTTAGATGATGGAGAAGGTTGTCCAAGGTCCCCCGGAAATGTCTCCTTCAGAGATATCCTAGAATTGATGACACGTGTGGAGGATTGTCCACCAATGCCCCTTCTTCTGATGAGTCAGTGCTTCTTGAAGCCTTTGGGTCCAGCCCTTCACCATCCTGGATGGTCCATCCTGTCAATCCATTAGTCAACCTGCTTACTCAGGAGGCTTAGAAGGAGCTTGATGGGGGAAGAACCCATCCCTAAAAGGCCAGATCGAATTTTAGCTGCTCCTGAGTATAGAAGTTCTGGGCTATGCGTCCCCCTGTAGATTCCATGGTGGTAGCAGCAGCCACAAAAAACAACTGTCCGAAGAAAGTTCCTCTGTTCTTCCCCATAACAGGAAGTCTAGGGCTTTGGACAGATTGGGGAAACAGGCATACAATTCAGCCACTTTCTCTTTTCATATGCTGAATTATATGGCTCGCTTGGCATGTTTCTAGAGGGATTTGATTAAGGAACTTTCACATTCTGTGGTGGGCAACTTACCAGCAGGTGTCCAAAAAAACTGTGAAGTCCCAGTTTCAACCCTTCAAGCTACTGCAGATATAACCACAAGAACTGCTTTCCAGTGCAGCATATGGTGCAGCCTGTGCAGCTGGTACTGGCATTACAATGCATCATCATGCCTGGATGTGATTATGTGACTTTGTGGAAAGCTTCAGAATATCCTTCATCAATGTTGCTTATGACCGTTTCACTTTATTTGGATTGAAAGTCAAGGACATGCTTACCAGAAGTGAATAGGATGGTAAAATTTTATCTACCACTGGAATCCGTTTTTCATTCCCTCAGAGATTCTTCTCCAGGAATTAAAGAGGGGTTGGAAAGATGTGCTTCAAGAAATCTCAAGACTTTTACCTGGACTCTTCTGGGGACAGGCTGTCCAGAATCAGAGGTGGAGGCAATTCCACAGGATGTCACCGCAGAGGCAGTCCGCAAAATTACATTCACATAGAAGCCTTTCCAATATCCCTGAATGATGCAGTTGGAATTTGCAGCAACAGAAATTCAGAAGTTGCTGGTCAAAAGGATCATCCATATGGTCCCCCAAGACCAGTTAGAATTCAGAGGCTACTCAAGGTTCTTTTTAGTCCCAAAAAAGGCAGGTAACCTAAGACCATTTTTGAATCTCAGCAAGTTTAATCAATTTGTAAAACATGCAAAATTCTGGATGTTCACGGTTCAGTCCATTCTGCCTCATCTCAGAAAGGACGATTGGATGTGCTCTGTAGATCTCCAAGATGCCTACTTATCACATAAAGATGAAAAGGTAGTCAAGGAAATTTCTCATTTCCAGCTGGGAGCCAATCACTTCCAATTCAGAGCGCCGACTTTCAGTCTCGCCACAGCTTTGTGGGTGTTCACCAAGATAATGGTAGTAGTGACAGCCTTTTTCAAGCTTCTGGGGACTCAGGAATTCCCATATCTGGACAATTGGCTTTTAACTGCTTCCCCCAGGGATCTCCTTCCAACTTACAGTCATTCCTGCTAGAACTAACATCCATCCTGAGTATTTCGATCGATCTAAAGAAGAGCAACTTACAGCCTACTCAATGCATAGAATTCATAGTCTGCCAGATAGACAGTGTTCATTAAATAGTAAAGCTATTCTTATCATGGATCAACTCAACCTTATCAGTGGCTGTTCATGTAATAAATCATCTTCTAGGGCTACTGGCTTCCTCCATAGTGATGGCCTATTTGACAAGATATCACATGTGAGTTTTACCATGAACATTAGCAGTAGATTTAATCCCCTTCACCACAAAATTCAACTCATGCAGGTATGCAAGAACCATAGCCAGTGGTGGATTATTTCTGACTCAGTTGATCTGCGTAGACACCTCTCTACTCCCATACCCAAAGCCACAGTGACCACGGATGCCTCCCTTCTTGGGTGGAGGGGGCATTCCGAAGGGAGAAGAGTCCAAGGAATGTGGTCCCCACTGGCGGCCAACCTTCACCTCAGTGTCTTGGAGTTAAGATTGGCCCTCCTTGCATTGCAGGCATTTCAGGACCATCTACTGAAGGATAACATGTCAGTAGTTTGGTAATTCAGCAAACAGGGTAGAACCAGATCATACCCTCTTTGCCGAGACAACAATGGCTATGAAAGTTATGTACTTAACATAATGCTAGATCCATGTTGTCTAATTTTAGTCTGGTTCATTCAACCTCCCTTCTTTCTCCCCCCTTCCTAAACTGACACATATGACTTTGGGATGACCAGTGATACTGCTTACCTCCCTGTTTGTGAAAAGTCCTTTTCTGACTGTTACCCTTTCTCCCTCTATTTATCCTAGTTGGGATAATGGTTAAAGTGCTTACCTTATAAACACAAGCTGCAGAGTTTAATTCTCGCATTGGAATAATTGACTAAGCTTACAGTGGCCTACAAGTGCAGTTAGCCTAGTACTAACCTATGGATGCTATGGATATGAATTAACGTGACTTATTTATAGGTTGGGAGGTTAGTATAATAGTTAAGGTGTTTACCTCACAAACACAAGGTACAGGGTTTGATTCTCACTAAAGGAAAATTGCATAGGCTGAAAAAGACCCATAAAGGCAGTTAGCCTAGTATTTGCCTATGAAACTATTAGCATATTCACAGTGTTGTATGATAAACTTGAACTGAAGTATTAGGGTGGAGTATAGGGAATTATGTGTAGGGGAGGAGTCAGAGCCCTGAAACTGAAGACGTTTCAGAGTCATGCCAAGGTCATATCCGATAACCATGTGTTGAACCAGATGAAAATCAGACAACATGAATCTGTCATAGGTTCATAGGTGGGTACAAGGTTATCTGCCCAAAGGCATTTATGAGCCTAGCCAGAATGTGTTGGCTTTCGCCACCCCCTTAGATTAGTTCCCTGTGCCTCTGTCCAGCAGAGCCACTGAAGTGATCCCTGAGGTAAACTTTCTGTTTCCCATCCACTCGTCAAGGTTTCTTTTGAAGAGTGTTAGTGAGGAGCTCTGCCTAATGTAGATTGGGATCTTGTTCCAAAGTATGGGAAGTCTCTGGGACAGGAATCTATCCCTCCAGCATGTCCTATTTATTGTTGTGGTGAGGTTTAGATCCCTAGAGCGTGTGGCTCGAGGGGATAAGGTTTTCATTAGGTGGAGCATGTCCATCATTTCTGGGTTGGACATGACCTTGTATGTCAGGCAGAGATCACCTCTGAGTAGGCGGTATGCAACCGAGTACAACTGGAGTTTCTTCAGTCAAGCTGCATAGGGCATCTGTTTGAAGCCATTGATCCTCTTGGTGAGATACTTCTGTGGTCTTTCCAGCTGTTGCAGGTGTCTTGTAAGGTACATCCCAAATGGGGTGTTGGGTCCGATGAGTGATGAGTAGAGGGGCACAATGACCTCTTTTGATCTGGATGCGAACCCTTTTGTGATTAGGTCGGCCACGTAGAAGGATTTTCTAACCACTCTGGCAATGTGATTATCAAAGGTGAGATTACTATCTACTTGGGTCCCCAGAGCCCTTATTACATCTTCCGTATTTAGGGGACTACCACCTATGTGGTAGTTTGTGGGTACCTTGTTTTTTCCAAAGGGGATGACTATGCACATTTTGGCATTTAGCATGAGGCCATGATTTTGACACCAGGTATCCGTCTCAGTGAGACCCTTTTGGAGGATGTCTGTGTCAGCCGGAGAGTCAGTTATAGCCCCTAGTTTGCAGTCGTCTGCGAACTTGGTCAGCCATAGTTCTCCTGTGCTTGCCTGTACCTCTTAGAAGTATATGCCGAACAGGAGAGGTCCTAGGACTGAGCCCTGGGGAGCACCACTTGTAACCAGTTTAGTTGGACTTAGCTCCCACAACTCTCACAATGTGGGTTCTGTCCGTGAGCCAGTTAGAAACCATTCTTGTGACATAGGGGTTTATGTTCAGGCTGGTGAGCTTGTCTATAATACTAGAATGGGGAATGGTGTCAAAGGCCTTAGCGAGGTCTAGGTAGGCTGTGTGTACCACCTTTCCCTCTTCTGTAGCCTTGGTAACTGTCTCAAAGAAGTCCACCAGGTTTAGAAGGCATGATCTACCCTTAACAAAGCCAGACTGGGTAGGGTCCAGTGTTTGGAGGTTCCCAATGTTTCTGTTAATAAGTTCCATGATGATGCGCTCCATAGCCTTGCAGACCAAGCTAGTCAGGCTTATAGGGCGATAGTTCCCGGGGTCTGTTGTGGCTCCACCTTTGTGGAGTGGAATAACCATTGCTGTGCGCCACTCTATGGGTCTGTAGCATGTGGAGAGGCTGAGTTTGAACAGTGTGTTTAGGTGAGGGGTTAGTTCATCTTTGAGCTCGTGTAGGACGCAGCTTGTATTTTGTGCCATTCTGCACTAACTCTGAGCAGATCTGAGCATTGCCACTTAGATTCTTGACATAGCTAAAGAATGCCTTGTGGTTATCTTTGGAGTCCATGGCAATTTTTCTTTCAAAGCTTGCCTTGGATGATTTTATGAGGGATCGTAGTTTCTTCCTGATACTGATCAGGGATGTCTTCCCTTCTTGGGATTTTACTCTTTTCTGTACTAGTTTCCTCCTTCTATTGTATAGCTTGTTAATGGTAGGAGTCCACCAGACTGGTTTCATTTTCTTGGAGGAGTGAGTCTTGGTTTTGCTTGCGATGGCATGATCCATGCATTCTTGTAGCTGCCCGTAGTATACATTAGTAAAGGATTTTGCAACTTGGACAGTGTTATCCTTAAGCATGGGGGCTTTGAAGCTTTCCATCTTGGTCTTAAGTAACATGAAGTTTGCTTTTGAAAAGTTTTTCACGGTGGCTTTCTTGTCCAGGGGTTGGGGCGGAATATGGATATCCAAAGTGATTTGTTTATGGTCATATTTAACCAGCGAAGGGTTGATCTTTGGTGTGGAACACCAGTCACCCATGTTGGTGATGACCAGGTCCAATATGTTGTCACCTCTGGTGGGAGTGTTGACCAGTTGAAACAGTGCGTTTGAGTTTATAAATTTTAGGAAAAGTTGGGCAAGGGAGTTAGTACTTGAGTAGTTCTCCCAGTTAATGTTTGGGTAATTGAAATCACCCAATATTAGGGTGTTTGGTAGGTCCTTTATGTTACCCAGTGTTTCCAAAAATGCGGAATGGGGGTCCTGGGACATGGTGGGTGATCTGTAGCAAGCTACAATTTGAATTGCAGTTTTGCCCATTGTTAGTTGCACGTGGATGATTTCTGAAGCATCGTGCTGTGCCACTAACCTGGAGGTGTGGGTTTCCTTGATGAATATGGATTTGCCCCCGCCTTTTGTATTTCGATTTGGGTTCTGTGGCCGAAATGTATGGTATGAGTTGTAGCCTGGTAGTTCTGGGGTCCTCTCTGGAGCCTTAAACCAGGTTTCTGTTACTGCACATATATTGATTTTCTCCATACTGAAGAGTGCCTTGAGTGCGTGCATTTTCATTTTTAGACTTATGGCATTGAGTAGCATTACCTTCAGTTTTTTGTTACTTGTGCTATTTATGGTGTTGGGTTTGTCGTTTGAGCCTTGCCTAAAAAAGGCACTATGGGGGTGGCAAGAGCCTCGGCAAGTATTCAAAAGCCTAAGGGTGACAGGTGCAAGCCATCTCTGGCGAAGCAGCGTGGCTTGTCGAGCATGTCATCCCAGGCAGACAGACACTGGATCCCCTTTGAATGACACCAGAAGCTTAGCCAATTGTTGAAATCGAGAATTTTTTTCTTTATACCGTGGTATCATTCTTGGTGAGGGCAAGATGCTACTCAGGGTCAGGGTCATACAGCCTTGGGCTACGTGATCAGAGAGCTCTTCCATGTCTCTTTTCATGTAGTCCAGGGAGGTACAGCTCAGGTCATTCACACCAACATGGACAATGACAGAGTCATATTAGTACTTGTTTTGGAGTGACCTGAATGCTTATGTTATGTGGCGGATCCTGGCACCTGACAGGCAGCTAACAGTAACCTTCTCCTTATTCAGCCTAGTGAGTGGGATGTCAATGTGCCTGACTATAGAGTCACCTATTACTAGTATGTTGGGTACGTTATTGTGCTTTAAGGGCTGTGATTTCATGGCACACTGGTTTTTTGAAGTATGTGCTTCATGGTTTGTGTTGGAGGGGTGGAGGTTGCTTGGATGTTTGCTTTGGCGGTCTCTGTTGGTTTTGCAGATTTTTATTTAGAGCCTCCGAGTATGTTTCCATGTATTTATGTGTGTTTTTTGCCGGTTCTGGTTTAATGGGTCTATGTACGACTGCTGGTGTGATGCAAGTATTTCCCTTATCCTCTTGACTGTCTGATCCACTCTTGGGTTGAGAGAGCTTTGCCTCTAGTTTGGCTGTATAACTGCATCTCTCACATGTATTAGTGTTTGATGGTAGGAGGAGGGGGTTGTCTGTGTACATGAGGCAGTTGTAACATTGCCTCAAAATGCCCAGATTCACCAGTTGGACTAGAGAGTACACCTGAAACTGCCCTTTGGACATGCCTGGATAGGTACAGTAAACTGTTTTACTGGATGGCTGGTAAGATCGAATAGAGAGCCTTGTCCTACTGTGTAGTACAGGAGGGTCTAGTGCTAGGGTTTATAAGTGCTTGCTATAAGTTTTGAGCAAGTGCCAGGCTGAGAAATGAATGGCTTGAGTGCTTAAGTTGAAAGTTTGTCTAGTTCCAAGGGAAAAATTGAAGAGGAGACTTTGTGGAGCCAGGAATAGTTTTACCCTAGTTAACCGGCGCTACCCGGCGCGCAAAACAGGCCAAATATGGTATTTATAGCAGGGAAATGAAAGAGATAGAAATTACCCAAAAATGGCCAATAAACTACTCATTTCTGGACTGAAACAACTCCTCCAAGGACAGATAGGCTGCTCAAAGCCCCCCTCTCTCACAGGTGAACAGAGAAACTTCCTTCTATCCAAGAAAGGTATGGGCAAACCCCGAGGTTTGTAACACAGCCCTGAATTCAGCACTAACTTGAAAACTGGACTATACTAGCTTAGAAAGGTGGGAAACAAGTATCTATCTATCTATCTATCTATCTATCTATCTATATATATATATTTTTTTTTTTTTTTTTAAGAAAATAAAGCAGATACACTCAAAAAACATTTTAAAGCACAGAAAAGGATACTTATTGTTATATATCACATTTCAGAGTTGTAGTTAATGCCCCCAGTAATAAAGTAGGAAGAAACACAATACAGTAAAAGCAGATGAATAAAGTGCAATCTCTTCTATATATATATATATATATATATATATAAATATATATATATATATATATATATATATATATATATATAAATATATATATATATATATATATATGTCAAACAATAGAAAATGAACAAACTGATTTAAACAAGTTACCCAATTAACCAGAAAAAAGCTCAAAACTGAGCCCTGTTCCAGCAGTCTTCACTCAGACAAGTTCTAACTGCACACCCCTGCTTACTAGGGTGCAGGGGAACCTTCTCCAAAAAAAGATGGCCTGGATCAGTGCTCAAGTTATACGAACAAAGCTAGATTCAGCATGCCTGAATCTGGTCTATGCTACAGCAACAATGCGCACCAATCTCAGAAAGAAACAGTTCAAATAACAGTCGCAATAAGTCTGTGACCAGAAATTCCCAGCTCAGAAGGGCAGAATCCAGCCTTTCCTCCCACAGGAGTGCAGACCGCAAACCTTCTTAATGTAGAATAAATGGCCTGAAGCCCAAGTGCTTAAGCCAGAACTAATACACTTTTAGAATAGAAGACAATGGGCCTTCAATCAGCAATTCCCAGCTTAGAAGGATGTAAGCTACCTGTCCTGCCACAACAGTGCAGACCACAAACCTTCTTAATGTAAAACAGCCTGTATGAAGCCCAAGTGCTTAAACCAAAAGACTTAGAATAACAGTTACAATTTACTCAGGCTACAACCAAGCATTAATAAATGCAGCAGAATAAATAAAAGTGAATACTTTTCAGAAAAGCAAAATAAAGTAGGAGGAAACACAAATACAGTAAAAGCGAATGAATAAAGTGCACATTTTTTTTAATGCAAGAAGAGAGGAAGGAAGAACCTAAGTGGGCTGGCCTTCTCAAATCTTCTGTCACTATTAAGTAGAGTGAACACTAGACTCAGAATATGATCTAACTGTGCTCAGTTAAGTGGGCAAATGAGATGGACCCAGGAGGAGTGTTCTAATACAAACTTACAGGAGGGACGGGCAATTCCAGAGCCACCAACACTAATATCAACACAGGAACAGGGAGGGAGGGTGGAAAACTAACTGCAGAGAGACACACAGCACACTGTTCAGAAACACACAATTAGGAATCAGAAAAAGGCGATGGTGGTGCTGCGGTAGCGTTGTCGCCTCACAGTAAGATGTTGTCCTGTCAGATTCTCAGCTAAAGCATCTTCTGTGTGGAGACTTGCGTGAATGGGCGTACCTTTGTTGAAGGTTGTGCGTCAGAGCCAGCAACTCGGTACGTAAAAATCTACTGCCAATCATTAGCGGACCGGAGTTCCGCTGTGGCAACCCCTAACCGGGAAACGCCGAAAGACAAACAACAACAACAACAAAAAGATGAAAATACAGTACTTTTAAAACTGCAAGTTTGTACTTAACAAAAGACTAAAATTCAGTACGGCAAGTTTCACTTAGTTTCAGCTTGTAATGTAGATGTTTGTAACCAAGCAAGTCTCTCAGGAGTTGAGCATAAAATTATTTCTCAAACTTTGTGGCTAGCACTTAAAGTACAGAGGAATCCCTCTAGGCTATTAAATGTCAGATAACAAAGAAGTGATACCAACACCCCCTTATAGCAAAATAACTGCAGAGAGACACACAGCACACTGTTCAGAAACACACAATTAGGAAACAGAAAAAGATGGAAATACAGCACTTTTAAAACTGCTAATTTGTACTTAAGAAAAGACTAAAATGCAGTACTGCAAGTTTCACTTAGCTTCAGCTTGTAATGCAAATGTTTGTAGCCAAGCAAGGCTCTCAGGAGTTGAGCATAAAATGATTTCTGAAACTTTGTGGCTGGCACTCAAAGTACAGAGGAATTCCTCTAGGCTATTAAATATCAGATAACAAAGAAGTGATACCAACACCCCTTTATAGCAAAATAACTGCAGAGAGACACACAGCACACTGTTCAGAAACACACAATTAGGAAACAGAAAAAAGATGAAAATACAGTACTTTTAAAACTGCAAGTTTGTACTTAACAATAGACTAAAATTCACTACTGCACATTTCACTTAGTTTCAGCTTGTAATGCAGATGTTTGTAGCCAAGCAAGTGTCTCAGGAGTTGAGCATAAAATTATTTCTGAAACTTTGTGGCTGGCACTCAAAGTACAGAGGAATTCCTCTAGGCTGTTAAGTATCAGATAATGAAGTGATACCAACACCCCCTTATAGCAAAATAACTACAGAGAGACACACAGCACACTGTTCAGAAACACACAATTAGGAAACAGAAAAAGATGAAAATACAGTACTTTAGAAATTGCAAGTTTGTACTTAAAAGCCTAAAATTCACTACTGCAAGTTTCACTTAGCTTCAGCTTGTAATGCAAATGTTTGTAGCCAAGTAAGTCTCTCAGGAGTTGAGCATAAAATGATTTCTCAAACTTTGTGGCCAGCACTTAAAGTACAGAGGAATCCATCTAGGCTATTAAATGTCAGATAACAAAGAAGTGATACCAACACCCCCTTATAGCAAAATAACTGCAGAGAGACACGCAGCACACTATTCAGAAACACACAATTAGGAAACAGAAAAAAGATGAAAATACAGTACTTTTAAAACTGCAAGTTTGTACTTAACAATTGACTAAAATTCACTACTGCACGTTTCACTTAGCTTCAGCTTGTAATGCAGATGTTTGTAGCCAAGCAAGTGTCTCAGGAGTTGAGCATAAAATGATTTCTCAAACTTTGTGGCTAGCACTTAAAGTACAGAGGAATCCCTCTAGGCTATTAAATATCAGGTGACAAAAGTGATACCAACACCCCCTTATAGCAAAATAACTGCAGAGAGACACACAGCACACTTTTCCGAAACATATAATTAGGAAACAGAAAAAGATGAAAATACAGTATGTTTAAAACTGCAAGTTTGTACTTAAAAGACTAAAATTCACTACTGCAAGTTTCACTTAGCTTTAGCTTGTAATGCAGATGTTTGTAGCCAAGCAAGTCTCACAGGAGTTGAGCATAAGTACATAACTGCCATTTTCCTTCTTTTTGCAGGAGTGCAACCCCCCCCCCCCACTGTGGGCAGGCTATATCTTCATACATTCAGCTAATTATATATACTAACTGCAAGGTCACATGTATGGACACACACACACACATATATATATATATATATATATATATATATATATATATATGTATATATATATATATATATATATATATATGTATGTATATATATATATATATATATATATATATATGTGTGTGTGTGCACATACATTCATATATTTTTATATTGAAACACTAGAGAATCTCAACATACTGAAATGCCGAACTTCAGTACATCGAGATGGAATACGTGAAAGTGCAGTTACGCGAAACTGTAGTATGTCGACTATGGAAATGCCGAATCTGCTATTGTGGTATCGCGTTCGTGATGTGCGGTGCTGTTTGTGGATTTATCTGGCGTTTTAGGTAAGTGGTCTTTGTTTAAATGTATTGGACAGGTATGTTAGTGTGTAAGGTGGTGTTTTTTGTGTGTTTAGTGCGACCTCGGAGTTTGTATATATAAGTAGGGAGGTGTGGGGAGCGCAGCTCCCCGCATGGAGAGTACTGCTTATAGGTATGGTAGGTGTGTGTGTGTTTTGTGTTTTTGTGCGTTGTTTTTAGTTTAGTTAGGTAGTTGTATGTATGTGTGCATGTGTGTATGTATGGTCGTGATTGTGATATTCGTGGTTTTATGTTTTCATGTATGTAGGTGTTCGACTGTTCAGTCTCGAAATACTGAAATTCGATATTTCACTATTTCAGGATTGTATAGTGATAGCTTTTTATATATGTGTCTGTAGATAGATATGCTATTCCAGTACAGCTTAGAAATTAGTAGTTTATTATGTTAGTCCCCCCCCCCCCCACATTTTTTCTGCACTGTATTTTCACTGGTTCTTCTCGCTATCCTGTTTATGTTCAAAATGTATTATTAGTCAGGAAGTCTGTGTTGTTGCAAAGTTGCCATATCTCAGTACTACCTGTTAATTCTCTTACTGTTGTGTTGAACTGATGTATTCAGTTATCTTTATAAGTCATTAGAACTTTTCATCTAGAGATTGCATGAAAATTGATGTTTTTTCCATTTGGGCATTCCCATTTCACGCAAGCAAGTTGTTTTAATTCTATTTAAAATAATAAAGAAGGGAAAAAAAAAGAAAAAAGGAAAGGAATGAAAGATAGTAATTGTTTATATTAGGACACACCATTGTACTTTGTGCAGGTGTGGGCAGAGCCAAATTATTTGACATCCAAAATGGGGTGGTCAGTTAAAGATTTTGCAAATTTCTTGTTTTTCTAATTCTGTACATTTTTTAACACTAAAAAGCTTAAGGCTAAAATTCAAAGAAATTGAAACTGTAATGTCAAGCATTGCAAACTTAATATTAATGAAAGATGGCTACTGACATCCAGCAAGGGCGCTACTGCCCACTGCACCTACTACTGTGCACAGTTTTTAGTGCTTTGCAGTCCTTTTCAGTGTCAGTTTTTTGCATCTCATCACATGGGGGGGGGGGGTGCTCTTGTCATTGCACATCCTGGTGTGTCCTAATATAAATAATTGCCTGAAAGAAATCCTTTAGAATTACTATAACCTATTATCCATCTGAACTGAGCTTGTGAGCTGCTCTTTGCAGGATACTGAAAATGAGAATTAATACTGAAAAATTATTGACAGAGTAATGTTTGTAGAGTGAGTAGATGAGTTTGTTTTACAAAGCTGAATAATGTGTTAATCAGATAAATAAATAAACATTTTCCCTTTTATATAGATCCCAAAGTGAACGTCACTAATCCAATGTTAAATCTGATCTCTGAGTATAAAGGACATAACTACACCATAATCCATACGGAAGTGGTATGGGATGATGCAGTGATAAAGTGTGCAGAGATAGGTATGCAGCTTGCTAGCATCATGGATGAGTACCACCAGGCTTATCTTGCTGTGCAAGTCTACACTCTTGGTTTCCCTTTGTGGATTGGACTCTCCAGCAAAGATGTATGTCTTTTTTATATTTATGCATTTTACTTTCAGAGAGCCAGATAAATTGTTGTAGATTAAATGTGAATCAACATGAGCATGAAAATTTGAATTTCATAAACAATTTTCCATAAAAAATGCATAAAATCTGTAAGTAATATGTTACTGCTGTTGAGAGTTCTCAAAAGTAATGCATTTAATTTGTGAGCAGCACGTGTTCATGAGATTTACTTTAAAACTGCCCCATTGACAGTTTATAAGTTTTGACATACTGCTTTAAAGTACATGTTGATTATTTTATTCTTTGCAGACTGATTCATTTGTATTGTTTCTTATACATTCCTGCTTTCTGCCAGAGCATCTCCCAAGTGTAGTTGTGTGATACCTCCCACAGGAGTATGCTTTACATATATCACTGTGGCCAGTTTTAGGTGTTCTTTTTCAGGACAAAAATAATAGAAAAAACTGTCGTGGATACCACTCAGCAAGTAAGTTATTGTTTATTGGCAAATGTGCATTTTTGCCATCCACTTGACAGAGTTTATTTCTGTATGAATTGTATGTAAGGCTGAACCCTTATATTTAATGTGATGCATTGCCATACTGTTTCCTAAGTAAAAGTATTTTATTTATTTATTTATCTATTGTATTTAACCATGTCTAAAAATACAACAGTGCATAAGGAGCCATCTGTTTACTATAAGTAACTGGAAAATTGGTATGGTCTAGGATGAACAAAGTTGTTATCCCTTCAACTTTAGAATTTGGGAGGTGGGACACTAGATTGATTGATTGATTTTTTATTTATTTATGTATTATTCTTTTTATCTTGTGTTGACCAGGTTAGTCCTGTTAGGCTAGTGACATCTTTTTGGGTTCGGCCTAAGGTGGTATTTACACTGACTACTGGAAATATGGCCACAGCACTGAAGAAATCCTCCTACTTGTCCTTGTTGCAAGTAGGGCCCATTTTGCAGAGCACTTACTGTTTCTGTTTCAAACACAGAGGCAGATGGAGAGAGAATGAGATAATGGAATGGTGATAGAAATGGAGGAGAAAGCAAATATGGAGACCAGAGAAATGTGTGCATGATTCTGAGGAGATGTTTCAAAGAAAGCTGTTTGATGGAGATGAGTCAGCTAATGATGGATGTATAATTACAACCCTTCAGTTGGTGGAATGATTTACTTAAAGAAATGGGGATGCAGAGTGAGCCAGAAAATGAAAGAGACATTTCCTTGGAGGACATTGTGGAGATAATACAAAAGGAGGATGCAGGGACAATCTTGAAGAATAGTGGTGAGATAGAAAAGAAAACATGCAGAGAAAGTAAACGAAGGCAAAAGTGGAGAAGCAGTAAAGAAGGTAGAAGCAAATGAAAAATGAAGTACATACTAAGGATTCCAAGAAAAGTAGGCAAAAAAAATTAAAAGGTATGAAGTGTGGGATAATTTAATGGCTCCATTGGGTGTAAAAGCACATGAGGTAAGGGTATTTATTCTCATTAACAAAGAGGCATTTTGTGACATTATATTTGAGATTGTTTTTTCAATTAAAAATTTTCTTGGAGAATATGAAAAAGCAACAATAACCAATGGAATCTTTGTGTGATAATAGCATTTAACAGGGAAACAAAAAAAGAAAAGTCATGTACAATTTTGAAAAGGGATGAAAAGAGATACTTTGAAAGAGCATTTGAAAACTTTATGTAAAGAAATACTGGACATTGCAGATGTTTAGGATAAAAAGGGTTTTTGTGTAAAAAAGTACTACCCATTGCAAAAAGTTTATGATGAAAGTGATGTATGGACTGGTTGATTGGATTGTAATATTGTTTTAAAATAAGAAAGAAAAAAATTATATATATCTCAAGCATGAAAATATGGAGGGGAGTAGGGGTGTTGTAAAATAGTGGGGACAACCTAAAACATGTTTTTTTTCTGGAAATAAAAGGACATTTGATAGGTAACTGTGATAAAAGAAAATGTTACATTTGTGGGGAAATGGGACATGAAAAAAATGTGAATTGAAATGTTATAAATGCAACAAAGTGGAAATTTATGGATAGATTGCAAAAATGAAAGTAAGAGTAAGGAAAAAAGAAAGAGAAGAAAATAAAGAGAATATATTTTGTTAGTAGTAGAAATATAAGAAAAGTTAGATGAGAATAAAAAATAATAATAAAGAGGACATAGAAGAAGGTTCTGAGATAAGTGTTGAAGACATAAATTGGGAGGTAGTAAAAGGAAAAGAATTCTGTTAGTAAAAGGGTAAAATACAGAAAATGAAAATGTAAAGGGATAAGTACAAAAGGAAAAAGAAAGGAACTTGATGAAAAATAATCTGTACACCTAATGATTGGGGCTTGGTAAAATGGTTAAGATGTCTCTTTCACAGACACAGGGCACAGTGTTTCATTTTCACCTTTAGGAGGAAATTTGGCTAGGCTTAGAAAGGCCTAATAAGAAAGCTAGCCTAGTAATTAGTTCTAAATTTATGAAACCACAAATGTGTAAGGAAAAAGGAAAATTTAAAGTTTAGTATGCATTCTATAAATGTGAATATTATTAAGAATATAGCAAGAAAAATAGGGATTTTGGAGTGGTGTAATGCATGTGATGTGGATGTAGTTATATTAGAAGACAGAAGATGGTTAACAAGTGAAGAAAGATTACACACAGAGAAACTATTGGGAGGAAAGGTAATCTGGAATTGGGGAAATGAGAGATGATCTACAATAGCCATATTCTGTAGAAATAGAGTAGAGATACTAGATGTAACAACCCCTTTCCCCATTTTTTGCACATGGGGTTGGTGTGTCACTATGGCTAGCCCTGCCATGGTAGTTCATCTACACCACACACTTGCACACCCTCACACCTATGGCCAGTTTAGAGTGTCCAGTCCACCTACTGCATGTCTTTGGAATGTGGGAGTAAACAAGTGTTCCCAGAGGAACACAGGGAGGACCTGCTGATTTCACACAGAAGACACCCCAGCTGAGAATTGAAACCAATAACCTCTTGCTGTGAGGCAACAACTCTATCTGCTGCACCACTGTGCCGCTGGGAAGATTAACCATTGTAGATTTAAAATAGAACAAAAGTATATAGTATTATAACATTAAATGTTTATACTAATTGATAAGAAATGGAAAGCTTATTTAATCAGATTTTAGACTATGTAGTGATAAATATGAGTATTACAATAACAGGAGACTTTAATTGTGATTTAAGAACCAATTGTAAAAGGAAAGGAACAATATAAGAAAATGTTAGAAGTTATAACATGTGGTAAGTTAAGACTTTGGGACAAAAATTCATGGACTTACAAAATATGTATGTGTGTGTGTGTGTATGTATATATATATATATATATATATATATATATATATATATATATATATAACTGAAATAGATTATTTTATACTATCAGAAGGTTTAGTTAAAAGAGGAGATGTAGTTGAAAACATGTTTTTCTGATCATCTTGCAATAAAGAAAGAGATGATTAATACACTTATGAAAAGATCATATGGAACATTTTATAAAAATTAGTCTGACGGATGATATTTAAGGAAAAATATAAAAAAAATACATATATATTTTTTTAGAATAGTAAGAAAACTAGAAAAAGAAAAATATTAAAAAACATATGATGCATTGGAAGATTTAGAACATAATGATAGAAAGTACTTTGACAAAGAAAAATAGTTATTTGTTTATTTACTTTAGTTTACATTTGTTGACCGGGATGAGTCCGACTGAGCTGAGACAGCCCTTTTTCATCGGAGGCCCGGGTTGAAAAGCTCCAAAAACTCCTATACAATACAATAAACAAAAAACATTTTACAGTAGCAAGTAATCCAAAAGATGACAGCATTAATTATTTGGAAATTATTAATAACATTAGTATCTAGCAAAAAAAAAAATAGCAGTCATTAAAATCAGGCATGTAGATGGGACAATCTTTCAGTAGTCTAAGTGTTGATACAATATGAGCACTTATTAATGTCAGGTAACAGTTTGATAGGGATATATAGAAAGAGACTAACGTTAGGCTGGGACTTGGGAAGAAGGTCTGAAAGAGAGAGGTTTGACAGGGCATGTTAGGAAGAAGTAGTAAAAAGGTTGTAAGATTGTAGGGGATAAGAATTAAGATTAGAGGTCGATTAGAGAGATGTGTAAGGATGAGGAAGGGCAGTTTTAAGGTGGGAGAATACAGAGGAGGGACCTGTGAGTTTTTAAATGTTCTTTAGCAGTTGCTTTGAATTGTTTTGGATGTTTTAGTAGTCTAATTTGAAGTGGCAGTTATGTGAAAGAAATCAAGAAAAAAATACAAGAAGTGTTATATAAGCAAAGACATTTTTACAAGGAAAAAGAAAAGTAGTATCGAGTTACTTAAGCATAGTACCAAACAACGATGGTAGCGTAATGAGAGAAATAAAAAATGTAAAATGAGAAATGGAAAGAACTCAGGAAGAGACTATGAATAGTGTAGTACAATATGTACAAGAAAGTTTTAAAGAAAAAAAAGAAGATAGTAAAAACATGGAAAGCAAAAACGTTAACAGAAAAAGAGAATAAAGAGTTGGAAAAGGAGATTTCTTTAAATGAGCTAGATAAAGTATTAGGACAGGTAAATATCGATTTGGCTGCAGGACCAGATGGAATAAGGTGTGAAATGTATAAAATTTAAGGGATTGGCAAAAAGTATTTTTTAAAGATTTTGAATGAATGGTTGAGTGAAGATTTTTTGTATAAAGAATTATGTAGTGCAATACTTAAATTCATGTGGAAGAAGGAAGATAGAAGACAATTAAAAAAAACTGGAAACCAGCAGTATTGAACAATAATGATTTTAAGATCTTTATGAAAGTAATACAAAATAATTTTGAAATGAAAATATTATGGAAGATAGTATGTATATTATAAAGGGGAAGGGTTGTCAAGAATTATTAATGACAGATAAACTGTGGATGATATTATGAATAGAAAACAAGGAGTTGCTGTAAAATGTAATGTGGAAATCATAACAGGATACCTTAGTAAGGCATTTGATACAGTTAGACATGAAATATTATGGGGAATAATGAAAGAATATAATATAAGTGAAAAAGGTAGGAAATTATGTATGTCAGAGTATAGTAATAATAAAGTAGGAATAAGCCAAGAGGTGCATATGAAGAGTGGTGTAAGACAGGGATGCCCAATGAGTTGTGTACTCTTTGCATTAGTTATGAGTGTGATAGTATGTGAAATAAATTACAAAATGAATCCACTTTAAAGAGTCATCCTGGTGGGCTGGTGGTTCCTCCCACCCCCATCACCCTTTGAAATGTGTACCATTACAGCACTTTTCCCCTAGTGTCCAGTGGTTCCCTGCACGCCCAATTCCCATACCACTGCAGGTGCCATTATGGCACTTTAGAGCATGTCCAGTGGTCTTCCCATCCCCATTAGGGAACTTTATGGAGTAATACCTGGTGTCTAGTGTATTCCACCAATCAATCCCTGTTGTAATGTTGGTGCCATCATGGCATTTAAAGCATTCCTTGATGTCTAGTATATCCATCCCACTAGCTGATCCCCATTGTAAAGTTGGAGCCATCATGGCACTTAAAGTTTTCCCTGGTGTCTAGTGTACCTCTGCCATTCACCAGTCCCTGTTGTAATGTTGCTGTTACAGCATTGTATCTCCAGCACCACCCAGTCCCCATTGTAGTATTGGTGCTGGTATGGCACTTTGCGGCTTTCTTCTTGGTTACGCCTCACCCACCAAAACATTGTTTTTGTATTGGTGCCATTATGACACTTCTAATTTAAACCCTGATGTCTTAATGGTTCTCCTTTCCAAGTTCATGTTCAAAGGTTGAATGCAGCCTTTTGGCCATGTTCACTACTGTGGCGTGGTGGGGATGGTCATGCTAATCTACATGTCAGAGTGCTTTCTTGAATCACTTAGCTGTGTAGATGGTTTCCTGGGAGCAGTTCCAGGGAGGATGAGCACATGGCTAATTAGTATATACCCACAGAGTACCTCATTAACGCTTTTTGGTCCGCCATGGGATATAATTTTCATTGGCCTGGCTCTCAGTGCTCCATATCCATGCTGGATCTCCTAGCTTGTCTCCTACCACCCCAGACTTCCTGTGGTATCTTTGTTGGCAGTTGTGGATTCTAGGATATACTGGAGGTTCAGCCATCTCTACTTCCATCCGGGGGGGGGGTCCTATTTGGTCCCAGTGCCACCTCCTGTGCTTAGTCATTCATTCAAGGTAACGCCCTCCTTTGGCCCATGCCTCCCCTGGGGGAGTGCCATGGGAGCACTCCCATCCCTTCCTGTTGCTCTGTCAGTCACCTGAACCACAAACTGAACCTCGGTCAAAAAGACCATAAGTAGGGTTTTATCCCTGTATGCCACTGAAGTGTCAGAATGCTGCATTAGCATTCAGCATGGCTACAGGACCAACCCATCAAGGTGCTGCATATCTTCACATTGGAGGACAGTGCAGCACTCTGTAAGGCTGCTTCTGAATACCATAAACGTACAGGATCATGGTACCATTAAGAATCCTGCCCATTATCTTTTGTTTTTTTTTCTACTGTATTTCATGATGTTTATAAATAAAACAAATTGCTGTTTTCAGTAAGTGCGGTGGGGTCTTTTACATCCACTTGAGCTACCACCATCTCAGACAGATGAGACCTCAATTTAACATCTCATCCAAAAGGATGGCATATTTAGGAGTGCAGCACCCTGTAATGATTCACTGCAGTGTTAGAAATAGAAAATGAATCCAGTAATCCTGTGGTGAGAGTAGAACCCACAGCCTTTTGATCTTCAAGCACCAAAGGTGAATTTGCTATTTGTTAAGCCACTGAAACTGATGACATGGATTATGCCAATAGTTTGTAAAGTTTATTGAATCCTGGCCAGAGCTTGTATTTAGTATGTGCCTCATACACAGTGTATTATAATGACAGCGCTACTGACTTATTTGTATTTTTTTTATGTATCTGTATGGAACTGCATACTACAAAGCTGTTGTTTACCATTTCAAATCCACTGTTTTTGCCAACTTTACAGATTCTTTAAATACACTCGCACACACAGATGCATACATACACACACACACATACACACACACACACACACACACACACACACACACACACACACACACACACACACACGCACACACACACACACACATGCCATTCATCTTCTTTTGGAAAGGCTACTACAGCATTAAATCATAATGGATGTTTTTTTCCACCTTTTGCTTTCCCATAATCTGGCTGCATTTTTTATTCTAGTAATGATTGTATTCAGTGTGAGGACTAATAGCAAGCCTCATAACTATGAAGATGCCAGCATAGGAGGTATGAGACATCTATATATGTACACAAGGTTCATTGCTGTCAACAGTTTTTCTCACTTTTTAGAAGTTGCTGATGCCTGCGTTTGTGCCAAAGAAAAATAGCTGTACAAGTAGCTCATGTTACCTTTTCTAGGCCATTATTTTGATGGAATACTGTTTTCAAATCTCTATTTTTCTTCCAGAAAGCAAAGAATTTCAATTTATGACATTATTGGAAATAAGATTGTGTATTTTCCCACTAAATCAGTTAATAAATGTACTTCTTCTAAGCAGATTGCACCTAAGGATTAGTATGCTTTGTGCTTGCTTTACATATGGCCAGACCATAGCCTTTAATCTTATGAGCATTGTCTCACATTTAATAAAGCACTAAACCAAAGGATAAAAATGTAACACAGACAAACCATGTATTAAAATCTAAGAGAAAGACTCAGCCAAGCTAAAGTCTTAACTGTATAATACGCTAAACCTCCTGTAGTAAAGACCCATGGGATTTATGCAGATGGACCCCTAAAGGACATACCAGTGTTTCAGCTACATGGCGTCTGAATGCCTATACCATTTTACTTTTTTATGCCTTTACCAATGTATTCAGGACAATAATTCAGACCCCCACTAGCTACAGCCATGCCATCTTTTGGCCTTTTTATGAGATTGTCAGTACAACACAAGTGGATTGTTTGGCCATACTTTCAAAATACAGAGCTTATAAACAAGCATGTTGTCCATAAACATTAGGGTGACTACAGTATATTCCAAATAACATCCAAACCAAATGGTAAAATGGTCACACAGACAAATCACGTAGTTAAAAAAAAGAGAACTAAGATCCAGCTAAGCTAAAGTCTTTATTGTGTAATACCTTAAACCTCCTGTAGTAGAGGTCCACTGGATATACGCAAATAACCCCTTAAGGACATACCAGTGTTTGAGCTACATAGATTATGTGTATGTGTAAAGACTTTAAAAAAGTAAAAAGTCATGGGTATTCAGAAGCCATGTAGATGAAATACGTGTATGTCTTTAAAGGGTCATTTGCATATATCCCAGACACCTCTAATACACAAGATTTAATGTAGTATGTAGTGAACACTGTAACTCGACTAGGTATTTCTGGTACTATGTGCTATTAAAAGCCCCAAAATCACATTCTTGTAGCTTGCAGCTTCAAAACTAAATTAACTGAAATGTTATCACTGATGCTTGACAGTGTACCTGCATTTAACCTCAGCTGCCAGAATAATTCTCTGTATTCAGTTTTTAATTCCCATGGCCCACCTTTTGGGTTGCATGATATTGCATCCAGTATACCAAAATGAAACTTTGAAAATGATGGATAGACTAAAGAATGCGTATAAAGTGCATTGTTTGTGTTTCCGTGGGTAATGTCATAACAATTCAGCAGTACAGTACCTGCATTCATTTCTGTACTGCTTCCATGATCAAGACCAAAGCATTTCCCTTAATGCTTTGTGTGTGATCTAAACTGTAGCAAGCAGACTATTTCAGTTTTTAAAATACTATTTTTTTTTTTTACTTAACTTGAGAGGCACATAGGACCTTGATGACCTGGCATTTCTCTTTAAGAAAGAAATTTGAAATGAGGAGTGGCGTATCAGAGAACTTAAGAGTTGATGGGTGAGATCAGGGAGTGGCACCAGGCACTGAATGAGCCAACTACGGCTCTGGTTTGATAAAATATTTTATTTGTAGTAAGTGATTCTTTAGTATGCCAGAATCTCTTGGGGTTAGCAAGCTTTGCTGATTGGAGATTCCTGAAGTTTTCTGCTTTGGTAATGTTAGTTTTAATTCTGATGGTAAGCTTTGGTTCTTGAAAGTAATGTGATTATGTTATGGGGGTTAGTCTTCCAGTCAATCCATGCCCTGTAACTATCTTTCATTAATTTTCCTAGGTTAGCAGAGATCTGAGGCACATGAATATCATTTAGAGCTATTTTACAATTGAGTTGTAGCTTATCTTGAATTGCAGATAGACTTTTATAGAATGTAGCAAGTGCAAAGGTGGGATCTGTAGCAAAATAAATTTGTGAGCAGTCAGGTATCAATCATTTTCTCAAAGTTGACCAACAATTATCAGAAATTCAGTATTGTAATTAGAAATTATTGAAATTATTTACTTATGAAAGGCGAAAGAGGTTTGTTACTTGGACTTCTTTATATGGTATATTCACTTTAATTATTTTCCTGATCAGGATTCTTGATTATTTTAACCACTTTTGCTGGTCATGGAACACTTTGCAGCCATGATTCTTGCCCAAGAGCATTGCAGTGCTTAATGTGTTACATTACATTTTACAGGGTTTAAATCAAATTTTACAGTTTTGACAGTAACATTTGACAATATTTAGAGTTACATTAAACATTATGGAATACAAATATAACAACATTTACAGTTAGGCTTTTGAAATTAAATCCTTGCGGAAGATGTACCCATTAAGCAAATATTTACAATATTCACAGTTTACATCAATACATAGTTGGTTTGATTTTAGAATACTACAGATGAGTGTAATATATCTTTGGGCAATGGTATCATGTTAAGTTGTCATTCTCGCCTTCATTCTTGCTGGATGGGTTCGGAGCCGATCCTCGGCTCCGACTCGGCCTATATATTATAGCTTGAGAGCTATTTTTACCGGCTCGAGGCAGCCCTATATCCCACAATACCATGCGCTAACTCCCCAGATCTCGTTTGCCGCTTCGCTGCGAGGTTGCTTTTTTACCGGCTCAGGTCAGTAAAGGATTTTTTTCAACGAATTTCTAATTTTTTGAGATAGTTATTAGGCTTTTTTCCCTACTTTGTTACTATCGATTCTTCTTACGTAATAGAGTTTGTTTCGTAAGCCCAACCCACCCCTATAGTTAACTTTTATAATTAGGCCTACAGGCCTTAGTTTCTTTACTCAACTTTGTGTGTGTGTGTTGTTCTTTTAATCAGTCCCCTCATCTCCCCCTTGTGTGTAAGTGAGTGAGTGTGTGTACTGATTGTGTGACTGTCTTAGGACTATGTCCAAAGACATTAAGGTCTCGGGATTCAAGAGGTGTGACTCGTGCTGTCAGAAAATGTCTCTGACAGACGGTCACACTTCTTGTGTCTATTGCTTGGGGCCTTTACACCTGCAGGACTCTTGTTCCATTTGTCACGGATTTAGTTCAAGAGTCCTGCAGGAAAGGCGTAACAAGCGTATTCTAAGGGGCTTGTTAAAGCCTGATGACTCCCCATCCAAGTCTGGCTCGGGGAAGCCATCAAAAACCGCCAAACCCTCGGCTCCAGCTTCTGAGCCGAGGGCTGGTGTTGTCGAGATGGCTCCGACCTCAGTTCTGGCTGGCTCAGAGGCAAGCAAAGTGGGTTCCGCTTCGAAACCATCATTGGAGCCGACCCCAGCGTGCAAGCGCTCTAGGTCCCCTTCTTTAGAGTCCGTCAGATCGGCTCCGAGGTCCCCCCTCCTATCGGAGCGGAGTCATAGGACTCATTCATCGAGGTCTTCCAGGCTCTCCGATCACGACATTGAGAGGGTGGTCAGTAGACTCATAAAGTCCCAGGCTCTGGCCCAAATGCTTCAGAGCCCATCTCACCAGACTGTGGCTCCTTCGATACAGTTATCCATTCCTCCTCTGACTCATCTCTCGAGTTCAGAGCCGGAGTTCGTCGGAACTGTGACCTTGCCCACGTCGGAGCCGATACCCCCTCCTTCGGCTCCGGTGTCGTCGGCTGCGACCTCTTTATTGATTCCATCCATGGAAAGGTCCGGGCACCAGGACTCCATTGTTGGCTCCGAGGGGGCGAGTGGCATCGGACCCTTGTCCGACCCCGCTCTCCCTCTCGGAGCTTCGGCTCTGGTTAGTTCGGCCCCGACATCATTCTCGGAGCCTTCTCTGTCGGTTCAGGGGGCAGTTCCTGCCTCTTCGGAGCCGGGGCTACCTTTGGTGTCTGATAGGGGAGCCTTCGAGGTGATGAGGAGTGTGCTGGACCCAGTGTCCACTCCAAGGTTAAGTTCTGCGGCTCCTCCCTCTGTAGTGCCTGTTACGGTCTCTGGCCACCCTCCTATACCCGACAGCAGAGATCCAAAGCGTACGGTACCCACTTTGGGTGTCTCCTCCTCTTCCGAGGGTTCCCCTGAAGCTTCAGGGGAACCCCCTAGGAAAAGAAAGTGCAAGAGGAAGCACATAGACTCCCCCGAGTCTGTCACGTCGGACACCGACTTGGATGAGTCAGAGGGTTCCCCCAGATCCCCCTCTGAGGATGGCTCCTTTTCAGACATCCTGGAGATCCTAAGACAGAGGGGAAATTGGTCCCCTCTCAAACCTTCTGAGGACGAGTCGGTTTACCTTGACGCCTTTGGATCTCGCCCTTCCACCTCCTGGGTGTCTCCCCCTTTCGACCCACTAATGGAGGTAGTGGCTAGAAAGGCGTGGGCAGCTCCTGATTCAATGGAACCTACCCCTAGGAGGCCTTCGAAATTTATTTCTGCACCAGATGACAAATCCTTTCTCACCAAAGGTGTTTCAGTTGATGCTATGGTGGTAGCAGCAGCCACTAAGAAGGAATTAGCTGAGCCTTCTGTACCTGTTCATCCTCCTAACAAAGAGTCCAGGACCATGGACAGGTACGGCAAGCGGACCTTTGCTTCAGCGACATTTTCTATGCAATCGCTGAACTATTTATGTCATTTCACCTGCCTTCAAAGAGACTTGCTCACAGAGCTGGGTGAAACTGTACAGGATCCTTCTGCTGCGGGGTTTAAGGACAAAATAAACTCTCAGCTGGCTACCCTGAACTCCATTGTTAACTCCTCCATGCGGCTAATCTCTTATGCAGCCGATGGAGCGAGTAGGGCCGCTGGCACAGGCGTTGCGTTTAGACGCCATGCTTGGATGCGACTCTGTAATTTTGCCGACCCCTTCAAGACGTCCTTCATCAACACCCCCTTTGACGGTTCGGAATTGTTCGGGCCTCAGGTGAGGAATACCCTCACCAGATGCGAGCAAGATGGTAAGACTCTCTCTGCCGTGGGAGTCCGTTTTTCCACGCCTTCTAGACCTTATCCTAAGGGACAGAGGGGTGGAAAGATGTGGTTCCGCAAACCACAGGGAGTCGCGCCTGCCGCACGTGGTGAATTTCCCTCTAGAGGCAGAGGGGGGAATAATAACAGACGCCGCCCCAGGGGCAGAGGGGGTCCACAAAACCAGGGTTCCAGGGAATCTTTCCCTGACCAACCCTTTCAGCATCCCTGAGAAGCTGCCCGACTGTCCACCTTCGGAGGCAGTCGGGGGAAGATTATCTCTGTACCCGGAAGCCTGGCAATCCATCACTCAAGGCACATGGGTACAGAAGATCATATCTGAGGGTTACAAAATTCCTCTCACTTTCCCTCCTGTACAACCGCCAAAACCCCTACCAGACGTACCACCCGTGCAGAGGGGTCAGGCTCAGCTAGAAATAAAAAAGCTGTTAAACAAAAGAGTCATCTAGGCAGTCCCAGCAGATCAGCTAGGATCCGGAATCTACTCCAGGTTCTTTTTGGTACCAAAAAAGACAGGAGATTGGAGACCCATTTTGGACCTCAGCAGGTTAAACAACTATGTGTTAAAGACAAAATTTCGGATGGTAACACTGCAGTCCATTCTACCCTTTTTGGGCAGAGACAACTGGATGTGCTCGTTAGACCTCCAGGACGCATACTACCACATAAAAATACACAGGCGCTCCAGGAGGTTTCTCCGCTTCCAGCTGGGAGTCAGTCATTTTCAATTCAGGGCCCTGCCCTTTGGTCTCACCACAGCCCTCCGGGTGTTCACCAAATGTTTGGCAGTGGTCACGGCTCACCTGAGACAAAAAGGATTCCAGGTGTTTCCATACTTAGACGACTGGCTCATTTCCGCTACCACCAAACAGGATCTCATAATGGCCAGGGATTATACTATCCATCTTTGCAGCAGCCTAGGTATTTCTATAAATTTTGCAAAGTCCTCCTTGTCGCCTTGTCAATGTATAAACTTTATAGGCGCCGTATTAAACACCACAGAAATGTCTGCAACATTACCACCTCAGAGAGTGACAGACATAAGGCGGAATGTTCAGCTCCTGTTTCAGTCCAGCAGAGTCCAAGTCAAGCTAGTATTGAAAGTGTTGGGCCTCATGGCGGCGGCGATTCTTCTACTTCCATTAGCACGCTTCCACATGAGGCTCCTTCAGTGGATGCTGTTTTCTCAGTGGTCTTTTCAGCAGCTGCCAATGACCCACAACATTTTGATAACACCATCTTGCAAGAAACATCTCTCCTGGTGGATGGTTTCCCCTCAGCTTTTTCAGGGCAGACCTTTTGTTCTCCCCCCTCCAGTTTCCACTGTCACAACGGATGCCTCCCTGATCGGGTGGGGGGGGCCATTATCAGGGCAGGACGGTCCAGGGTACTTGGCAACAGTCAGAATGCCACCTGCACATAAATGTCCTGGAGATGAGGATGGTGCTTTTGACGTTGCAGGCCCTTCAGAGCTTTCTTCCCCATGGGGACTATAGCAATTCAAACGGACAATATGTCTGTAGTGTGGTACATAAACAAGCAGGGCGGAACAAAGTCCTACCCTCTCTGTCGAGAAGCACTCAGACTTTGGCAATGGGCGATTTCATCTCAACGATTTCTGATAGCAACGCACATCCCCGGGAAGTCCAACGTCATAGCAGACAGATTGAGCAGAACTATCCTCATGCCTCACGAGTGGTCTCTAAATCAAGCGGTAGTAGACGGAATTTTTCGGAAGTGGGGCCAGCCTTGCTGCGACCTTTTCGCAACTCCGCAAAACAGCAAGTGCCTCGACTTCTTCACACTTTTCCCTCTACCAGGCCAGCCCCTCAGAGACGCTCTTGTTCACGTTTGGCCCCGGGGTCTTCTTTATGCCTTTCCTCCCTTTCCATTGATCCCGCAACTAATTCAGAGAGCAACCGCTTTGAGATCCAAAATGATCCTCATTGCCCCGTTTTGGCCTCGACAAGTTTGGTTCCCATTCTTGCACAAATACCTACTGGAACAGCCTTGGCATCTGGAACCCCTTCCGGATCTGTTGACCCACCTCACGGGCAAGCTGCATCAGTCTCTGCATTCCATCAACCTCACAGCTTGGTTGCTCCACTTCCAGCCATAGCCAGGCTTCCCCTTATTTCTCCTCCTGTTCGTGATATTATTCTGGCTTCCCATAAGTCCAATACTAGGAAGACTTATGCGAGTAAATGGAAGCGTTTTTCACACTGGGCACAAACTAGATCTTTAGATCCCTTCCATGCACACATTCATGAGGTTCTAGACTTCCTGGCGGAGCTTTTTCATTCGGGGTCATCATCGGCCACTATCAGGGTACAATTAGCGTCCATTGCTAATTTTCATGTTGGACTCTCAGAAGCAAATATTATGTCCCACAAACTCTGTAAAGCCTTTCTCAAGGGCATTTTGTTACTCAGACCTCCAGTTAAAGATCCACCCCCACAATGGGATTTGAATTTAGTTCTAACTTCACTAATTCTACCCCCTTTTGAACCGGCAGCTTCTTGCTCCCTCAAACTTCTTTCTTGGAAAACGCTGTTTTTAGTAGCTATAACATTTGCCAGAAGGGTATCAGAACTTCAAGCCTTGTCTGTCCGTCCTCCATATTTGGTTTTTCATAAAGATAGGGTAACTCTCAGAACAAACCCTTCCTTTCTACCAAAAGTGTTATCGGAAGCAAATCTAAACCACTCCATTGATTTGCCCGTCTTTTTCCCAGACTATACCAACAGGGCTGAACAAAAATTACATTCATTAGACAGGACAAAACAATTCAGAAAATCAGACCAGCTCTTCCTCTCTTATGCTGCAGGCAAGAAAGGGCTTCCAGTATTGAAAGTTACTCTTTCCAAATGGCTGACATCTATTATTACCTTGATCTATGAGCTGAGACACAGGCAGCTACCCTCTAGACCTAAAGCTCATTCAACCAGGGCACTGTCAACTTCAACGGCTTTTCAAGCAAGGTTACCACTAGATGCCATTTGTGCAGCAGTGACATGGGCGTCCAAACATACCTTTATTGCCCATTACAAGCTTGATCTAGCCTCCAGAAATAGAGCTGACTTTGGTTCCACTGTACTCAGGAGTCTGTTCCATTGAGCCACCCAGGACTAAGATGCTAGAGATGCTGTCCCATCCAGCAAGAATAAAGGCGAGAATGACAACTTAACATTAAGAAGTTATGTCTTACCATAACGTTCCATGTTAGTTGTCTTCTTCTCGCCTTCTTTCTTCGCCTCCTCCTGCCCCCTAGCCTGGATAGACTCGAGGTTCTGAGTCCTTCCATTTCGGGAGATACAATATGTTGCGTCTTTCATGGTATCCTTAGTGTTACTAGCAGGTAATCTGTACTCGTAAAAGAGGATTATAATATTATTATTATTACTTTTGATACTATGTCTTAGCCTCCAAACGAGATCTGGGGAGTTAGCGCATGGTATTGTGGGATATAGGGCTGCTTCGAGCCGGTAAAAATAGCTCTCGAGCTATAATATAGGCCGAGTCAGAGCCGAGGATCGGCTCCGAACCCATCCAGCAAGAAAGAAGGCGAGAAGAAGACAACTAACATGGAACGTTATGGTAAGACATAACTTCTTATTACTAACCATCATCTCTAAAACAGCAGCATTTACTTCTCTCCTTTAGATATTACAATAGCTTTCTTCTAAAGATGGAGTAGTCTGTTTCATATCTGCTATCAATAGGTAAATTATTCTCAAGTGTGAGGGCTACTTTCCTAAAGCTTTTTTATCTACTGCTTATGTTAACGTTGGTCCTTTCTGTGCAAAGGGTATGGTCCTTACATTTAGTTTGTGCTTCTGATGAGGACAATACACGTTATGCAGTAGATTGTAGGTTATTGTGCTAAGTGAAGATGTTGCTGTAACAGGCATTTGTAGCCATTTGGCTTTTTTTGCAACGGGGCTAAAGCAGAAATTCTGCAGATTTTATTAGTTATGCGAGTGTTTGATTGGAGTTTAGAGCTGTTATTGGGACAGTATGTTTCAGCTTAGGTATTAGGATATTGTTTGCTATTTGTTTTCCTCTAGTCTGAAGTGGGATGAGTGGATATAGTGGCTGGGAGTCTAACAGATTTGCTGCATGCATGCCTGTAAAGGCTTCACAGCATCATGGCACTGCGTGGCAGAACATTTAATAGTTACATATCTAAATAGAGACAAGCACAGCTTTTGTGCAGGTATTGCAGCAAATAATCAAAAATGCACGCACCCATGCAGTGAAACATACATGGAAGCAGGAAAGCAGTAGACCCGGTCCATAGAATGGTCATGCTCAACCTTGTACAAATCTTACAAGACATGTAAACATTACTTCACAGACCGCTACATTTCAGAATAAAGCTGTTTATGTTGAGGCTATGGTGCAAGTGTTGATGAATCCCTTGACAGGACAGGACTAGACAGAGACATAAAAATGACCATAAATAAACATATTCTACCAATGAACGGGATATATTTATAACACAGGTCAACATTTCCTTTAGAAATTACCCACTCTGGCTACTAGTCTGTCCTGCATCCCGCATTGGATGACACTGCTCGTGTTTCATTCTGTCTGAGCTGAAAAGACAGGATTGAATCAGGGAACTGTAACATGTGTAAAACAAGATTCATAGGTTCATAGGTTCATAGGTTCATACTAGGCTATCTGCCCGAGGGCATTTACAAGCCTAGCCCATAGTTTTGTGGTTTACGCCACCCCTTTAGTATGGGGAACTATACCCATTATTTTGCTGTGCCTCTGTCGAGCAGTGACACTGAGGTAATCCCTGGGGTATATCTGCGATCTCCCATCCATTGGTCAAGATTTCTCTTGAACAAGGCCAGCGAGGTGCTCTGCCTCACATATACCGGGATTTTATTCCACAGCATAGGGAGTCTTTGATACTAGATACTAGAACAACTAATGCTGAGTCGTCAGTCTTGTACATATGACCCAGTAGCTGTGTCCCAGGCATCAGGCAGGCAGGCGTGTCTACTTTGTGCATGAGTTAACACACCTACACAGTATCATGGCCCTGGTACACAGGAGGAAATACCTAGTAGTGCACAGACATCCTGAGATGGAACATCATACCTTCAATACATTATAGGTCCATCAGAAATCCACAATAAATGTAGTTGGATTATTATACTATGTGCTGAGTCTAACTCCTCCTGCCACAAAAGTACCACACACTAGCCCACCCTCCTTTACTGTGCTGATTTAGGCAAAAGATCTGTCAGCAAAAACAGTTCTCTGAACACGTACACACACACACACACACACACACACACACACACACACACACACACACACACACACACACACACACACAAAATGCAGTCCACTTATAATATAGTTTGTGGCATTCTTGCCTAATATATGCCTCCTGCATGGAGATCATTAGGGTGGCAGTATCATAGATCTTCATACAAATACCTGCACTGTTCCTCTGACTTAGTAATGCCTATAGCTGAGGTCAGCACATCAGCCAGTCATGCTAGGCATCAAATTTACAGAATGTATCAATGTAAGGGACCTGATACCCATTCCCTGAACCAGAGTTGATGGTGGCAGGGCTTGCTTTTGCTTTCCTTCTTGCACGATGAACACTTGCAGAAGTAGTCATTACTGCTGGAATAGCCTCATAAAATGGTAGCCAAGGAGTAAATTGACAGCTGTGAATCAGCCTACAGCATGATTCTGAATTGAGGGTAATGTAGCTTGTCACTGCAAAGGCCATTTGCATGAGTGCAAGGCAATGGGATGTTCAAGGTTGTTCTGACCACCATGCTGTGCTTGATGTTACATTGAAATAAAGTGGTCTGTAGACTTTCTTGACACTTGGCCTCATTTGTTTACATGCTTTGCAAATAGGTATAAATTTCTGGAATAAGAGAATGTGCTACCATGATGTATGCTAGCTCATGCACATTTTGAAAACTATTTTAGAGACCTAGGCAGTATTGCTTGGAGGAATATCAATACTTTCTGGAATTATAAACAGCTGTGAGGAGTTGCACAGTAATCTGTATTATAAACAGCTGTGAGGAGTTGCACAGTAATCTGTGCGGTAAACTGTATTATAAACAGCCGTGAGGAGTTGCACAGTAATCTGTGCGGTAAGCTGTATTGTAATCAGCCGTGAGGAGTTGCACAGTAATCTGTCTGGCAAGCTGTATTATAAACAGCCATAAGGAGATGCACAGTAATCTATGTAGTAAGATGTATTATAAACAGCCAAGATGAGATGCACAGTAATCTGCGTGGTAAGCTGTATTATAAACAGCCATGAGGAGTTGCACAGAAATCTGTGTGGTAAACTGTATTATAAACAGCCGTGAGGAGTTGCACAGTAATCTGTGTGGGAAGATGTATTATAAACAACCATGAAGAGTTGCACAGTAATCTGTGTGGTAAACTGTATTATAAACAGCCATGAGGAGTTGCACAGTAATCTGTATTATAAACAGCTGTGAGAAGCTGCACAGTAATCTGTGTGGTAAACTGTATTATAAACAGCCGTGAGGAGTTGTACAGTAATCTGTGTGGTAAGCTTTATTGTAAACAGCCATGAGGAGTTGCACAGTAATCTGTGTGGTAAGATGTATTATAAACAACCGTGAGGAGTTGCACAGTAATCTGTGTGGTAAGCTGTATTATAAACAGCCGTGAGGAGTTGCACAGTAATCTGTGTAGTAAACTGTATTACAAATAGCTGTTAGGAGTTGCACAGTAATCTGTGTGGTAAGCTGTATTATAAACAGCCGTGAGGAGTTGCACAGTAATCTGTGTGGTAAACTGTATTATAAACAGCCATGAGGAGTTGCACAGTAATCTGTGTAGTAAACTGTATTACAAATAGCTGTGAGGAGTTGCACAGTAATTTGTGTGGTAAGATGTATTATATACAGCAGTGAGGAGTTGCACAGTAATCTCTGTGGTAAACTGTATTATAAACAGCCGTGAGGAGTTGCACAATAATCTGTGTGGTAAGATGTATTATAAATAGCCGTGAGGAGTTGCCCAGTAATCTGTGTGGTAAAATGTATTATAAACAGCTGTGAGGAGTTGCACAGTAATCTGTGTGGTAAGATGTATTATAAACAGCCATGAGGAGTTACACAGTAATCTGTATTATAAACAGCCGTGAGGAGTTGCACAGTAATCTGTGTGGTAAAATGTATTATAAACAGCTGTGAGGAGTTGCACAGTAATCTGTGTGGTAAGCTGTATTATAAACAGCCATGAGGAGTTGCACCGTAATCTGTGTGGTAAGCTGTATTATAAACAGCCATGAGTAGTTGCACAGTAATCTGTGTGGTAAACTGTATTATAAACAGCCGTGTGGAGTTGCAAAGTAATCTGTGTGTTTAACTGTATTGTAAACGGCCATGAGGAGTTGCACAGTAATCTGTGTTGTAAGCTGTATTATAAATAGCTGTGAGGAGTTGCACAGTAAACTGTGTGGTATGATGTATTATAAACAGCCATGAGGGTTGCACAGTAATCTGTGTGGTAAAATGTATTATAGGTTCATAGGTTCATAGATTAGTACTAGGCTAACTGGCCTTGCAAACCATTTTAAGCCTAGCCAATTATCCCTTGTGACTCAAACGCTGTACCTTGTGTTTGTAAGGCAAACACCTTAACCATTAGGCCACCCTCCCAACCCTATAAATAGCCGTGAGGAGTTGCACAGTAATCGGTGTGGTAAACTGTATTATAAACAGCCGTGAGGAGTTGCACAGTAATCTGTTTAGTAAATTGTATTATAAACAACTGTGAGGAGTTGCACAGTAATCTGTGTGGTAAAATGTATTATAAACAGCCGTGAGGAGTTGCACAGTAATCTGTGTGGTAAACTGTATTATAAACAGCTGTGAAGAGTTGCACAGTAATCTGTGTGGTAAGATGTATTATAAACAGCCGTGAGGAGTTGCAGAGTAATCTGTGTGGTAAACTGTATCATATACAACTGTGAGGAGTTGCACAGTAATTTGTGTGGTAAACTGTATTATAAACAGCCATGAGGAGTTGCACAGTAATCTGTGTGGTAAACTGTATTACAGACATCCATGAGGAGTTGCACAGTAATCTGTGTGGTAAGATGTATTATAAACAGCCATGAGGAGTTGCACAGTAATCTGTGTGGTAAATTGTATTATAAACAGCCATGAGGAGTTGCACAGTAATCTGTGTGGTAAGCTGTATTATAAACAGCCATGAGGAGTTGCACAGTAATCTGTGTAGTAAACTGTATTATAAACAGCCATGAGGAGTTGCACAGTAATCTGTGTGGTAAACTGTATTATAAACAGCCATGAGGAGTTGCACAATAATCTGTGTGGTAAACTGTATTATAAACAGCCGTGAGCAGTTGCACAGTAATCTGTGTGGTAAACTGTAGTATAAACAGCTGTGAGGAGTTGCACAGTAATCTGTGTGGTAAGATGTATTATAAACAGCCATGAGGAGTTTCACAGTAATCTGTATGGTAAACTGTATTATAAACAGCCGTGAGGAGTTGCACAGTAATCTGTGTTGTAAACTGTATTATAAA
This sequence comes from Protopterus annectens, assembly GCF_019279795.1. NCBI lineage: Eukaryota > Metazoa > Chordata > Ceratodontiformes > Protopteridae > Protopterus > Protopterus annectens. The sequence goes on from NC_056737.1 coordinate 1,126,066,758, forward strand.
CAGCCGTGAGGAGTTGCACAGTAATCTGTGTGGTAAGCTGTATTATAAACAGCCGTGAGGAGTTGCACAGTAATCTGTGTGGTAAGCTGTATTATAAACAGCCTAGAGGAGTTGCAGAGTAATCTGTGTGGTAAGCTGTATTATAAACAGCCGTGAGGAGTTGCAGAGTAATCTGTGTGGTAAACTGTATTTGCCTACTTTCTTAAAGATACGCACTCTTGCACAGGAATTCTGTTGAAATGCTAGCAACATATTTACCAGCATGTGACATGTGTATATAAACTGTGATGGCAACAAGATAGCCCATGGCATTAGGGCAATCTGCCTCCGTACATGCCTTTCACTTGTTATGCTGACGGTATGCTCTGTACAGTATATGGTAGCCTGTGGTGTTGGGTACAGCACTGTTACTCCTATACATGTGAATCCTTCCCACTGAAATACTGTGTAGGTTTTTCACCTGTATTTATCCAGGTGTCCCTCATTGTTGTTACCTGGATGTACTTCTTTCCCCAGTAAGTACATGTAGGCAGTAAAAATAGGTTGGGCCTTACAGGGAGCGAAAATGTGCCAATATGTGTAGCTGTACTTGGTGTATGTGTTCTCATATATGTCCCTTCAACTGTAGTATGACATATGCTATAGCTGCCCCCTTTGATTATATTATGGCATACGTAGGTTGTCTCTGTGAGTATGACCTACCCTATCGCTGCCCCTTTGATTTTATTATGGCATACCTAGGTTGTCTCTGTCAGTATGACATACGCTATAGCTGCCCCCTTTGATTATATTATGGCATACCTAGGTTGTTTCATTGAGTATGACATATCCTATAGCTGCTCCTTTGATTTTATTTTGGCATACCTAGGTTGTCTCAGTGAGTATGACATACCCTATAGCTGCCCCTTTGATTATATTATGGCATACCTAGGTTGTCTCTTTGAGTATGACATACCCTGTAGCCACCCCCTTTGATTATATTATGGCATACTTAGGTTGTCTCTTTAAGTATGATCTACCATATAGTTGCCCCTTTGATTATAATATGTGTTCTTCATGAACTACAGACTGAACTGGCACCTCACCTGTGTGCCCTGTTCAATCACAGCCTCACCTCAGGCTTTGTCATTACTGAATTTCGCACTGCTACAGTCATCCCTCTCCACAAAGGAGGAGAGACTACAGACCCTGCGAACTATCGCCCCATACCTTTCACAAAACCAAACTGTGTGGGATCTAGAGTTTGGAGATTCCCTATATCTTTGTTAATTAGGTCCATGATGATGCGCTCCATAGCCTGACATATCAGACTTGTCAGGCTAATGGGTCAATAATTCACAGGGTCTGTAGTCGCTCCCCCTTTATGGAGAGGGATGACGTAGCAGTGCCCCATTCAGTAGGGAGAAAGCCTGAGGTGAGGCTGTGATTGAACTGGGCACACAGATGTGGTGCCATGTCACTTTGTAGTTCATATAGAACACATCCAGGGATATTGTCGGGTCCCATGGAAGCTATATTCTTGGCCTTGGACAATGCAGCTCTAACCTGTGCTGCAGTAATGCTGGGTGCGTGGCATTCCTCCGGTATTGTGATTGGTCCTTTGGGGGGGGTAAAGTTGGCACTGAATCTGTTGGCCAGTATGTTGGCAATATCTGTTGGCTCTGTATAGGAGGTACAATTGTTCAGTAACTCAGAGCAAACCTGGGTATTGTTGTGGAGATTCTTGATATAACTATAGAAGGCTTTGTGATTGTTTTTAGTGTCTGCCGCAATTCTGCCTTCATAGCTAGCTTTATAGGTTTTGTTGAGGGATCTCAAGTTTTTGTTGACGGTAATAAGGGGGTTTCTTCAGTCTTGGGACTTCACCTTTTTCTGCAACAGTTTCTCCCTTCTGTTGTAGAGTGTATTAATGGCAGGGGACCACTAGACTAGCTTCCTTTTTTTTGGAGGAGAGCATCTTGGTTCTCTTGGGTATGGCTAGTTCCATACATTTATGTACATATTCGTACAGTGCATTGGTGTATGATTCTGCAGTCATGCATTTATTTTCCATCGACATGGGTGCCGTGAAGTTAGCCACTTCTGTTTTTAGGATCCCAAAGTCAACTTTGGAGAAGTTTTTCATGGTGGTTACCTTTGCTGGGGATGTGGCTTTCCATGGTGATCAGTTTGTGGTCAGATCTAACCAGGGAGGAATTGACTATTGGTGTAGAGCAATGGTTGCCCATGTTAGTAATAACCAGGCCAAGGATGTTGTTTCCTCTAGTTGGGGTAAGAATGAGCTGGGTGCCAACATTAGCCTAATGTCCTGCCCAGCCTCTACAGGTGTCACCATAGCTGTGGTCTGCACAATGAATACACAATCGTGACACACCAGAGTGAGGATGATAACGTGTGCTACAATTGTGGCCCTGTGGATACACAGCAATGACACACCAGAGTGAGGATGAATACCTGTGCTACAACTGTGGCCCTGTAAATACACAGCAATGACACACCACAGTGAGCATGAGTAAGTATGCAACAACTGTGTCCCTGTGAATAGCCAACAATGACACACCAGAGTGAGCATGAGTACCTGTGATATAACTGTGGCCATATGAGTACACAACAATGACACACCAACAGTAAGCATGAGTACCTGCACAACAACTGTGGCCCTGTGAATACACAACATAGTGAGCATGAGTACCTGTACTACAACTGTGGCCACGTGAGTATACAACAATGACACACGAGAGTGAGCATGAGCACCTGTGCAATAACTGTGGCCCTGTGAATACACAGCAGTGACACACCAGAGTAAGCATGATTACCTGTGCTACATCTGTGGCCATTTGGCAAAACACATAATATCAACATAACTCTGCTGCTATCCTGATACACCTGGATTCCTGATGTTCGTATGATAGAACGTAGGCAGTGCATGATATGATCAGTCTATTTGTGTAGTTCTACTGTAATGAAATCTGCTGTACGTGTCACTAGCCTGGTGCATCATCCACCAATATGCATGGGGGTTGGTCAATCTTGATTCCAGTGCCAAAACTCTAGAAATGATCCCAGTATCACGGTCCCCCTGCAGAGATGGCAGAAGCTCATCTGGTTGTGTCTGCTTGCAGCTCCCTGGTGCACTCTCCCCATGACCAACCTCTCAGCAGCTAATGTACTGCCTTTGCCATGGTGGGAGCAGCAAGTCAGTGATGCACTTATGGTACTGCTGTATTGTAAGATTTTACCTACCCACCTCATTGATGTTGTGCAATGTCTACCACATCATTAACATCATCATAATCATCACTATCCCCCTTTTTTCCCATTTTCTACTTGGGGTTGGGGTATTGTGTTAACTGTCGTCATCTCTCTCAAATCAATGCCACACTCCTGCCTTCTCTGACACTCACGCTTGACTGTCACAGACCTTCTCTGACACAATCCATCCACCTCTTTGCTGGATGTCCTTGCTTCCTCTTACCTTCTTCCTGTCTGATCTAAATCTTCCTCACCAGACTGTCTCCTGCTTTTCTACATACATGCCCAAACCACAGTAATCTGTTCTCTTTGATCTTTTCTGCAATCAGAGCTACTTTGGCTTCTGCTCTTATGTCCTCATTTCTTCATCTGTCCCACAGTGTGCATCCTACCACACTTCACAATGTCTACCACATCTGATACTCTAAAGACTGGTCTGCATGCTCTCTCCAAAACAGGTGCTACCCATGGGTCCCTGACTGCCTGCAGCAGGACAAAAACTGTCTAATCTCTGCCATCTACCTCATCATCTAGTCATGCAGACATATGTGAACACAAGCAAAGTGGCTATAGACTGTATACAGCTGGGACTGTCAGATGATAGCTAAAGACACAGAGACAACTTAGGTATGCCACAATATAACCAAAGCGTGCAGCTATAGGGTAGGTCCTACTCACAGAGACAACCTAAGTATGCCATAATATAATCAAAGGGGGCAGATATTGGGTAGGTCATACTCAAAGAGACAACCTAGGTATACCATAATAAAATCAAAGGGGGCAGCTATAGGGTAGGTCATACTCACACAGACAACCTAGGTATGCCATAATATAATCAAAGGGGGCAGCTATAAGGTGGATCATACTCAGAGAGTTAACCTAGGTATGCCATAATATAATCAAAGGAGACAACTATAGGGTAGGTCATACTCACAGAGACAACCTAAGTATGTCATATTATAGGTTCATAGGTCTGTACTAGGCTAATGGCCCTGGGGCCTTTAGACGCCTAGACATAGAATTACCCTGGCATCATGCCACCCGACCTTCGTTCCCAGTGCCTCTGTCGAGTAGAGCCACTGGAGTTATCTCCGGGGTGAATTTTCTATTTCCCATCCACTCATCAAGATTTCTCTTGAAGAGGGTCAGCAAGGTTCTCTGCTTGACATGTATGGGAAGTCTATTCCATAGCATGGGCAGTCTCCGGGTTATGAACCTGTCCCTTCAGTACGTTCTGTTGATTGTGGTAATGAGGTTGAGGTCTCTGGAGCGAGTGGTGCGGAGGGATTGGGATTTATTTAGATGTAGCATTTCTAAGACAGATGGGCCAGACATGGCTTTGTAAGTCAAGCAGAGATCGCCTTAAAGTAGGCGATATTAGACAGAGAATAGTTGGAGTTTTTTTTAGTCTGTCCATATAGGACAATTGTTTAAGGCCTAGGATCCTCTTTGTGAGGTACTTTTGCAGCCTCTCCAGTTGTTGCAGGTTTCTAGTGAGGTACATGCCAAATGAGGCATTGTACTCGATGATTGACCTAATGAGGGAAGAGTAGAGGGAGACAATGACCTCTTTCTTCCTGGATGCAAAACCCTTAGTAAGGAGATGTGCCACATAAAAGGACTTTCTGACCACAGTGGCAATGTGGTGATCAAAAGAGAGGTTGCTGTCAACCTGTGTTCCCAGATCTCTTATAACGCCTTCTGTGTTCAGTGGACTACCATCAATGTGGTAATTCATGGGAACCGGGTTTTTCCCAAAGGGGTGACAACACTTTTTTTGGCATTGAGCTTAAGGCCGTGGTTCTGACACCAGTTATTGGTCTCAGTGAGGCCATTCTGTAGGATGTGAATATCACTTGGGGAGTTAATAATAGCTCCCAACTTGCAATCGTCTGCGAACTCTGTCAGCCAGAGTCCCTTTGTTTTGGCCTGGACTTCAGAGAAGTAGATACCAAACAGGAGAGGACCCAGGACCGAACCCTGTGTGACTCCACTCGTGACTAGTCGGCAGTCTGACTTGGAGTCAGCTACTTTCACACTGTGGGTTCTATCTGTGAGCCAGTTTGCAATCCACCTAGTGATATAGGGGTTGATGCCTAGCATAGTGAGTTTTTCTATGATTCCTGAGTGGGGAATGGTATCAAAGGCCTTGGCCAGATCAAGGTAGGCTGTATGAACCACCTTGCCTTCATCCGCAGCTCTGGTGACTGACTCAAAGAAGTCAACCAAGTTGAGCAGGCATGATCTACCCTTCACAAAACCAAAGTGTGGGATCCAGAGTGTGGAGATTCCCTATATCCTTGTTTATTAAGTTCAGGATGATGCGTTCCACAGCTTTGCATATCAGACTCCTCAGGTATGAATGGCGCACTGCTACAGTCATCCCTCTCCACAAAGGAGGAGAGACTACAGACCCTGTGAATTAATGACCCATTAGCCTGACAAGTCTGATATGTAAGGCTATGCAGTGCATCATCATGGACCTAATTAACAAAGATATAGCGAATCTCCAAACTCTAGATCCCAGACAGTTTGGTTTTGTGAAAGGTAGATCATGCCTGCTCAACCTGGTTGACTTCTTTGAGTCAGTCACCAGAGCTGTGGATGAAGGCAAGACAGTTCATCCAGCCTACCTCGATCTGGCCAAGGCCTTTGATACTATTCCCCACAGGAATTATTGATAAACTCACCAAACTAGGCATCAACCCCTATATCAGTAGGTGGGTTGCAAATTGGCTCACAGATAGAACCCACAGTGTGAAAGTAGCAGACTGCAAGTCAGACTGCTGACCAGTTACGAGTGGAGTCCCACAGGGGTCGGTCCTTGGGTCCTCTCCTGTTTGGCATCTACTTCTCAGAAGTCCAGGCCAACACGGAGGGACTCTAGCTAACCAAGTTCGCTACTCTTCCCTCATTAGGCCAGTCATCAAGTATAATGCCCCATTTGGCATGTACCTCACTAGACACATGCAGTAGCTGGAAAGGCCACAAGTACCTCACAAAGACTCAAAAAACTCCAGCTATTCTCTGTCTCATATCATCTACTAATAGGTGATCTGTGCTTGACTTACAAAGCCATGTCTGACCCAGTTCTGTTGGAAATGCTACATCTAAAGAAGTCCAAATCCCTCAGCACCACACGCTCCAGAGACCTCAACCTCATTACCACAACCAACAGAACATGCTGGAGGGACAGGTGCATAACCCAGAGACTGCCCATGTTCTGGAATAGATTTCTCATACATATCAAGCAGAGCACCTCACTGGCTTTCTTCAAGAGAAATCTTGGTAAGTGGATGGAAAATAGAAACTTCACCCGGGGATCACTCCAGTGGCTGTACCTGATAGAGGCACTGGGAACTAACGTCGGGCAGCACGATGCCAGGGCACTTCTGTGGGCTAGGCTTGTAAAGGCTCCAGGGCTATTGGCCTAGTACACACATATGAACCTATGAACCATGCAGGGACGAAAGATGGTGATGATGATAATGAAACACAGATAACTGACCCATAGTCAGAAGTCACAGTAACACTATCTTTCTCCATCCTGGGTGATCATCTTCCCACAGTACAGAGTGAAGGTGTGGTCTCACCAGTAAGTAAACCTGAGGCTGTACAGTCTGAGTGGTCATCTTCCTTAGTGGGGATAGGGTCCTGTATGGCTGTGAGCTTGAGTAATGCTCACCCTACATCTTCAGCAGCATATGAGAGCACTGTGTCTGTGTTTGGTGTATCCAGCATAGCTTACCATCATAGGAAAGGGCTTGGAGAGAACCTGATCTGGTGGACCCTATACCTAGGAAATCAGATAAATATCTTAGTCCTACCCAAGGATAAGTCTCATTAGAGCAAGGGGCCTGCAGTTGATGCCATTGTTATTGCTGCACTCACCAAGAAAGAGTTGTCGAAGGAGAATGCATCAGTCCATCCTGTAAACAGAGAGTCACAAAAGTTGCATAGAGTTGGGAAATGCACCAGTTGCATCTGTACTTTATCCACCTTTGCCATTTGCCCTGTGTGCACTGAACTATGTGATACGCCTGACTAGGCTTTAGAGGGACTTGATTAATGAAGTCCGTGTCAGTAGCATCCCATGCGACATTTGAGACTTGCAAGTCCATGGAGTATCAGTTGGCCACCATATTGTCTATTTCAGATGTATCCATGCATCTCATTTCCAATGTAGCAGATGGTATGGCTAGAGCAGCAGGCACCAGCATCATAGTTTGCTGCCATGCCTGTATGCTCCTCTGTGTCTGTGGAGTATTTCAAGGTGTTCTTCCTTAGTGCCCCCTTTTATGGGTCCATTTTATTTGGCCCTAAAGTTAAAGGTATTCTGACCAGGAGCAAAGAGGGTGGCAAGATATCTGTAATGGTAGTTCATTTTCCACCCCTAAGAGAAACCTTTTATGCAACCTGAAGGGTAGCAATCAGTTATTCTTCCAAAGGTCACAACAAGATTATGGTACCCACCTTAGTGGTGGTGAGGATTCAGTGGATGCTGCCACGTGGACAGTGGCAGTCCACAAAATCAGGGATTCGGGGACCATTTTCCAACAAGCCCTTTCAGCGCACTTGAAGGTTTGCCCAGGTGCTGTGTTCTGGAGGCAGTTGGAGGGCACTTGTATCTCCACCTTCAAGCATTGGGAGGCCAGCAAGTTAGAATTCTAGGTGTTGAGCGTTGTTAACAGAGGCTACACTGTCTCCTTTCAGTTTTCCCCAACATTTTGACAAAAATCTATTGTAGACATTCCAGCCCATCAGCAAAAGGAGGCAGCAGCTAAGATTTAAAGCTGCTTACAAAACAAGTCAACCAAGATATCCCTCTAGAACAGAGAGGATTCAGGTTCCATTCAATATTCTTTTTGGTGCTCAGGAAAAGAAGGACCTCAGGGCTAGTTTAGACCTAAGCAAACTAAATATGTTAATCAGATAGACCAAATTCCAGATGGTAATGGTGTAATCCATTCTGCCTTCACTGCAGAAGGATGACTGGATGTGCTCGGTAGACCTCAAGGACCCTTACTGCCATATAAAGATAGCAGGACATTCCAAGAGGTTTCTGCACTTCCATCTGGGAGCCAGTCACTACCAGTTTTGAGCTCTGACCTGTTGCCTCACAACAGCTCCTGGATGTTCACAAATGCATGGCAGTGGTTGCAGCTCTGCTCAGACTGCAGTGATTCTGATTTTTTCTGTACCTGGATGACTGGATCCTTATGGCATGTTCAAGGGCATCACTGATTCAGGCAAGGGACTCCTTGCTCCATCTGTGCTTCTGCCTTGGTATTACAGTAAACTTTAACAAATCCAATCTAGAACTGGTCCAGGCTCTGGAGTTTATAAATTGCCATCCTGACATGACCAGTTAGATTTCTAAACCTCCATTATCAAGGATGTTATGTCTACATCTTCAAGCTAGTAAGGTTCTTCTACTTCAGGGAACCCCATCTTCTGTAATTCTCTGTCTTTCATTTTGATTGCCACTGCAATGCCATTAGTTCCATTGACCAGGTTCTACACAAGAGTTCCTCAGTGGACTGTTTCAGTCCAATGATCTATAACAGCTCACCCAGTGCCTTTCCCCATGCATCTTCCACAGATATGTCATTGTCATATTTGTTTGTGGTTGATGTCAGATCATGTCTCCTCAGGATGACCATGTCTTCTTCCTCAGCCCATGGCTATTGTGACTATGGACACTTCGTTCCTGGAGTGGGGTGTTATGATGTGAAGATGGTCCAAATTACCTGGTCCCACTCAGAGGCCCATCTGCACATCAATGTTTTGGAAATGAAAATGGTCTTCCTGACATCACAGGCTTTTCAGGACTGCATCCCGAATGGTGAGATTTTGATCAAGACCAACAACATGGCAGTGGTCTGTTACATCAACAAACAAGGGGGAATTTGATCCTGTTCCCTGTGCCGAGCGGCCCATGAGCATGTGACAGTGGATAAGGTCCTCTCTGCTCTAATTGCAGTGCACACTGGGTAAATCCAGATTTCTAGCAGACAAATTGAGCAGGAGCATTCTGATGCCTCACAAGTGGCCCTTCCATTCATAAGTGGCCACACAGGTTTTCAGCCACTGGAGCCAGCCTTGCTGAGAGCTGTTTGCAAACCCTTACAACATGAAATGCAGCAGCTTCTTTACCCTGATCCCTTCTCAAGGGATGGTCACAGAGGGAATAACTAGTCCATGCTTGGCCCCCATGACCACCTCTATGCTTGCACTCAGATACCCGTAACAGTAAAGGTCTTTTATTTATTTATTTTTTTTATTTATTTATTATTTGTTAACCGGGAAAAGTCCAACTTGGAACAAAGCCAATTTTCAGTAGAGGCCCGGGGAGAAATGCTCCAGACGCATGTCTCTCCAACGCGGGAGGAAACCGGAGCACCCGGAGGAAACCCACACGAGTGCAGGGAGAACATGCAGACTTCGCACAGAAGGCACCCCAGCCAAGAATTGAACCAGAGAACCTCTTGCTGTGAGGTGACAATGCTACCACTGCACTACTACGCCGTCTTACAAAAATCAGCTTGTTGCAAGGTAACTGTAATCCTCATAGCCCCCTTCTGGCCCAAACAAGTCTGGTTCACCTTTCTGTGGCCTCATCTAGTGCACCCTTGTTTGGTTCTGAATCCAGTTCTGGATCTAATTTCCCATCCCTCGTGTCAGTCTCATCCAAATCTAAAATCCCCCAGACTGACTGACTGGTTCCTCCACTTCCAATGATGGCCAGAGATCTTAAGCTGTCTGCTAGAGTTGTACATAACCTTTCTTCATCTCAGAAGCCTTCCGCCATGAAAATTTACAATAAATAGTAAGTGGGGAATATTTAGTATTTGGGCCACCTTGAAGGGTCTGTAATGTTTCCACACCTTTAGATGCTGTTTTCTATTTATTATCTGGTCCTTTTCAAGATTGGGACTAGCTACTCTACTATTAAGGTTCAGCTGGTGGCCATTTCCAATTTTAATCTTCCCATAGCTTCCCTGCAGTTATGTAAAGTCTTTTTGAAAAGTATCTCATTGGGAATGTATGTGGATGAAAATGACTATCCCTACTGAGCTGATAAAGTTAAAAAATCATTATCCCATGTTTGCAGGTCTAGTGTGCATGTGTATGATGCAAATTGTAATACTTAACTGTGGCATTTTGTATCAGTGTCGGCTATGTGATGGGTACACAGTCAATAAAGTGGCCGTAATTGTTGAGTACAGATACTGGTGGATTATAATGGCAGCAGTTTGAGTGCTCTTTTATGGGCAAAATATTCTGAAATGGGTAGATCTGAAGTAGTTTACTTCATTTGATCTTCAACCTGTGGGTACCGGATCTGAGCCGGCAACTGCACTAGCATTTGCTCCAAGCTCCTCCCCTTACCTGTAATACACCACCACTGCCTTCCATCTCCCAGATCTCGTTTGCCGCGGCTAGCCTAAGCATCGTGATTCTTGAGCTCTAAGTTGTGAGTAGGGTTTCTATATTTGATTAGTGTTTTGTGTGTGTGTACTTGCTAGTCTAGGTTCCTCTCTTCCTCCCTTCACTGGTGCGTCGAGTATAAGTCCTTTTTCTTAGTTTTTAGGCAGTCAGGTAGTTTGTAGTTTGTCTTCCCCTCCCCCTCAGTCTTCTGTATGCTTGTCTGAGTGTGTGGTGAGTGGCGTGTGTTGTTTAAAACTTGTTTAACGTTTGTTCTTGTTGTGGGACATGGCGGATCTCCCCAAACAAGTTTTTAAGAGATGCACTGAGTGTGGCCACAAACTGTCACCTGCTGATGGCCACACTCTTTGTGTGCTGTGTTTGGGTGCGGCCTATTTAGGCACAGGTTGTTCTATTTGTGCTGATTTTAACCTGCGCACCCTTAAGGATCGGTGGGACAAATGGGCCTCCCTTCTACGGAGGCGGCCGCGCCTCTTCTGCTTCAGTCACAGCTGTTGATGTGGCCGCCTCTCCTTCTACTCTTGTCCTTCCTTCTCCTCCCTCCCAGGCTGGGACTCATCCTCTTACCTCTAAGCCTGTGGAAGCAGAGCACAGAAAAGCAGAGAGAAGGAGAGAGAGCACCGACCAGAAAAGAGAAAGAGGTCCCCGGACCTTTCGGCTCCATCAGGATCTCCTACTAAAAGTCAATCTAGGCACTGTGACTCCCCTTGGCTCCGATCTCCTAGATTTTCTCCGGAGCTGGAGGAGCCCCGACCACCTTCTAGAGCCTCAGTTCCTCGACCCGCCAGGTCAGAGTCCGTGGCTTCGTCACAGTCCACCCGCAGTTTCTCTGAAGTCGACTTGGATAAAAATGATGCAGAGATTTATTCGCACACAGATTCAGATGGGAGATGCAGAGATTTATTCGCACACAAATTCAGATGGGAGTCTTGCCAGCCACTTCACCCTCTGGATGTGGGAGCTCACTTCCCTTCTTTACACCAATATCTCCTTCTCTAATCCAACCCCCGGTTTTGGAGTGCATGGATCCGAGGATGGCCCTAGTCAGGGGTTCAGCGCCGACGTACCTTTCTCCTCGACCCCAGCAGTTGCCGGGAGCATGTCGGATCAAACTAGTTCGGATCCGAGTGGCCCTCGGAGCCGGAGCCTGGGTGTCGGATCTGAGGGGGTAGAGCTGTTTCCATCAGCTCTGACATTGTCGGGTCAAGGTCCCCCCTTGGAGTGCCGTTTACTTTGAGCCTGTCTACGATTCTCGTGTCAGATCCAGGGAGAGCAGTTTCCTTAATGGTGTCCCAGGAAGCTCACTCTCTGGCGTTCGACGTTGTAGAAAGGGTTCTCTCCAATGGATTGAGGCCCCTAACTATATCTTCGAACTCCACCCTGACTTCTTCTGCTTTGTGTGTGAATCCCATCATTTTACCACAGGGACAGCCCGTGCTCGAGGAGCCCTAGGCAGTTCCCCCTGAGGAACAAGTGGTTTGTGAGTTCCCTCCGGAAAGCCTCACCAGAGAGGTTCCTCACAAGCATACCTGCAAGAGGAGGCACTTGGACTCCTCCCCTGAGTCCCTCACTGAGGACACAGAATTGGATGATGGGGAAGGTTCCCCCAGATCACCTCCCGAGGATGTCTCCTTTGGAGACATCATGGAAATCTTGCGCCAGCGGGGAGGTTGGTCCGCCCCAAAACCTTCTTCGGATGATTCCGTGTTCCTGAAGGCTTTCGGCACGGGCCCGTCTACTTCCTGGGTGTCCCCTCCCACGGATCCCTTAATGTACTTGGTCACCTCATGGGCTTGGAAGGAGCCGGACACTGTGGAACCATTCCTTAAATGCCCGGACAAAATATTGAGCCCCCCTACAGACAGACCAGCCTGGAATAAAGGGTCCCCTGTAAATGCTATGGTGGTAGCAGCCGCCACCAAAAAGCAACTAGCCCAGGAGAGTTCCTCGGTCCATCCCACTGACCATGATGGACCATCTAGGGATGCAGGTTTATGCATCAGCAGCCTTTTCTATCAGGGCGCTGAAAGATCTGGCCCACGTTACTAGACTACAGCGCGACCTGGTTAAGGAACTAGCTGAGTCTCACCCAAAGTCCATGTCGCAGGAGGACAGAGAAGTTCTCCTCGAGGATGTCTACATTGACAGCGGTTTCAAACATGTCTATGCGACTCCTCTCACACACGACTGAAGGAGCGGCTAGGGCGGCTGGGTCTGGAGTGTCCATGAGGTGTAATGCCTGGCTCAGATTATGTCAGTTCACGGAACACTTCAAGGCATCTTTTGCGAACGCCCCTTATGATGGTTCTGCCCTATTTGGTAAGACCATCCGAGACACATTGGTCCAGAGTGAGAAAGACAGGAAGACAATGTCTGCCATCAGAATCTGCTTCTTGAACCCTCAAAGATCCTTTTCCCAGAATCAGCGAGAGCAAATGAAGATGTTGTTCTGGAAGTCTCAGTATTCCCGGGACACTCAGGGCTCTTCTTCCCCTAGAGGCAGAGGGGGACAGGATAGACGCCGGCCCAGAGGCAGAGGGGGTCTGAGGAATTTTGGTAATTGAGAACTTTTCTCAGACAGGCTGGTGCAGCAACCCTGAAGGGTTGCCCAACTGCTCTGGAGGCAGTCGGGGGTCACCCATCATTGCACCTGGTGGCATGGGAGTCCGTGTCATCAGACTGTTGGGTGCTTCAGATAATTTCCAGAGGCTATTCAATCCCATCTGTGGTTCCTCCTACACCTTACAAACACCTCCCGGACGTACCCCCCACGCAAAGGGAGGCAGCAGCGCTAGAAGTTTCCAAGCTGCTAGAGAAATGAGCCATCGAACCCGTCCCCCCAGATCAGTCTGGATCGGGCATCTACTCCAGGTTTTTTTTGGTGCCAGAAAAGACGGGTACTTAAGGCCCATTCTGGACCTATCTACTCTGAACCTATCAGTTGCCAAAGAAAAGTTCCGGATGATCACTTTACAGTCCATCATGCCGTACCTGCAAGAGAGTGACTGGATGTGCTTGTTCGACTTCCGGGATGCTTACTATCACATAAAGATGCACAGAAACTCGGGGAGGTTCCTCTACTTCTGGCTAGGAGCCAATCATTATTGGTTCTGAGCCCCACCCTTTGGTCTCACCACAGCCCCCAGGGTGTTCATCAAAGTGTTGGCAGTAGTAGTGGCTCACCTGAGGCTTCAGGGGATTCAGGTCTACCCTTACCTGGACGACTGGCTCCTTACTGCTCCCACCAAGCATCTACTTTGTCGGACCAGAGATTATTTCCTAAAGCTTGCACACTACCTAAGGATTACAATCAACACAGCCATATCACTTCTGAATCTTGTCCAGGTGAGAGAATACATAGGGGCATGGATAGACATGCTACAGACAAAAATTTTCCTGACCATGGAGAGAGTTCGAAACCTAAGAATGCATGTCGCCTTCATTTACCGATCTCACCTTCCCTCAGCAGAATCGGTTTTGAGGGCCCTAGGTTCTATGGCAGTGACCATAACACTCCTTCCGTATGCTCGATTACATATGTAAGTACTACAGTGGACTCTAGCGGTGCAATGGTCCCTGTTGGATCTTCTGTTGTCGCACCCAATACACCTCAGCCAAGTCTGCAGGTCGCCCCTTCTTTGGTGGATGCAATCTTCGGAAATTTTGGAGGGACGACATTTTCTTCCAGCTCCTGCCCAAGCTACAGTGATCACGGATGCCTCCCAACTAGGGTGGGGGGTCATTGTTCGGGAAGGACAGTGTAAAGCATGTAGTCCCCGATCAAGACCAGTTTGCATATAAATGTTCTGGAGATGAGGACGGTCCTTTTAGCATTGCAGGCCCTTTATGCCGTTCTACCTCTGGGAACCATTGCAATCCATTCAGACAACATGTCAGTGGTCGCGTATATCAACAAACAGGGAGGGATCAGATCTTACCCCCTTTTTCGCGAGGCCATGAGACTTTGGGAATGGGCGATCTCTACCGGTCGTTTTCTGATAGCAACGCATATTCAGGGACAGTCCAACATTCTAGCGGACAAACTAAGCCAGACTATTCTGATGCCTTACGAGTGGTTTCTGAATCCTTCAGTAGCGGAGCAGATCTTTCTAGAGTGGGGTCGGCCTTGCTGCGAGCTCTTCACATTTCCTTCCAATGCGAAGTGCAGCGAGTTCTTTGCAATGAACCCCCCACCGGGAGAGTCCCCCAGAGATGCTCTAGTCCATGCTTGACCTCTCAGTCTTCTTTATGCTTATCCTCCTGTACCCCTTATTCCAAAGTTTCTACAGAAAGCTTGTCGACTGAGGAGCAAAGTGATCCTCATTGCCCAGTTTTGGCCTCACCAGATATGGTTTCCCTTCCTTTGGTCTTATCTTCTAGCTCCGCCATAGATCTTGTATCCCGTTCTGGATCTCATTTCGTACCCCTTGAGGGTCCCTCATCCGAATCTGGACAGTCTGAGGCTCACAGCTTGGCTGCTCCAGTTCCCTTAATTGCTAGGACTCCTGGATTGTCGTCTTCGGTCAGATGTATTCTGGTGGCAGCTGATAAGTCGTCCAACAGGAAGATTTATAGTAGCAAATGGAAGCGTTTTTCCTTTTGGGCTTCTCAAAGGAGTTTAGATCCTTTCACGGCTCCAGTTCCGGCTATTCTTGATTTTCTGGCTAATATTTTTCAACAAGGGGCTAGCTCGTCTACGATCAAGGTTCAACTGGCTGCCATTTCTCATTTTCATGTGGGCAAGAATTCTGCTTCTTTAGCCTCTTCCAGATTGTGTAAAGCGTTTATCAAATGTACCTTTCTCTTACGTCCTCCGGCCAAAGAACCCAATCCCCTATGGAACCTTACTATGATACTTCAAGCATTGGTTGCTCTGCCATTTGAACCTGCAGCAACCACGGATCTTAAGTTTTTGACTTGGAAAACAGCATTTCTAGTGGCTATCACCTCTGCTAGGAGGGTTTCAGAACTGCAGGCATTGTCTGTCAAGTTTCCATACATGATTTTCACAAGGACAGGGTTTCTCTTTGCACCAATCCTTCTTTTCTCCAAAAAGTAGCATCAGAGGTTATTATCAATCAAACTATCAAGTTACCTGTTTTCTTCCCAAAGTTTACAAACAAAATGGAGTACAAGTTGCATTTGTTGGATGTTCATAGACAATTACTGTTCTCTTTACATAGGACCAAAATCTTTCATAAATCTGACCATTTTGTGTCCTTTTCTAAACCTTTTTTGGGTAAACCTATCTCCAAGGTTACCATTGCTAGGTGGATCTTCCTATGTATCCTTCAGATCTACAAGGATAAAGGTTTGCCTCCTCCGGGTCAGGTTAAAGCTCACTCGACTAGGTCCATGGCTACTTCTGCGGCCTTTTGGTTGAGAGTATCATTAGATGACATTTGTTCTGCGGCTACTTGGTCCTCATCTCATACCTTTATTTCTCACTGTAAATTGGATTTGATTTCTAGAAGGAGAGCATCCTTTGGTTCCGCGGTTCTCCGGAATATCCTTCCATGAGGGCCACGCAGGTATTTTAGTAGCTGGGGACTCTCTCCCACAGGTTGAAGATCAAATGAAGTAAACTACTTCAGATAAAGAAGTTATGTACTCACCATAACATTCCATCTGAGTAGTTCTACTTCATTTGTCTTCAACCGTCCCTCCCTCCTTCCCCCTGACTTTACCATATGGACAGCACTTTAGCTGGTTTTAGGTGTGTAAGGTGTTTTTTGAGGTTGGGTTGTTCAGTGTAAGGTGCAGCAAACTCGATCTGGGGGATGGAAGATAGTGGTGGTGTATTATGGGTAAGGGGAGGAGCTTGGAGCTCAGAGCAGATGCTAGTGAAGTTGCCGGTTTGGATCTTATATGGATCTGGTACCCACAGGTTGAAGACAAATGAAGTAGAACTTCTCAGATGGAACGTTATGGTGAGTATATAACTTCTTTTTTTTTGTCATTATTGGTTCATTTGAGTGAAGATTTACAGTCAGAGGAAACAGTTGGAAGAGAGTTTAGTGCAATCCTTTTACACTCAATTCTTTTTGTCGTATATTTAAAACAAAACTAGTTGATTTTTATGAAAGGAAGAATTATGAATTTAGCCCCTTTTGAGGAATGTATTATGGATGATGACCGTATTTTGTTGCAGCGGTACTTGGTAGTTCTTTTCAGGGTTGCTTCAAAAATAAATAATCATCAGGGTAGAAGATAGCTGTAGCATCACAATGTAATATAATTGCATCAGGCAGCTGCCGAATATTACAGGTTGTATATACCTTGCTACTGTCCTCATCCTTAACTCACTACCTCACTGAATTTTACACTGGATACAGCTTGTAAGCATGCCACAAAAATTCTGCTTGTGAGAAGGCCTGCCAGTCCAAAACATTCCTACTTGTTAATGTACGTAATACTCTGTAACTTTTGCACTGCATACCATCCTGCTTAAGTGTACTGGCTACCCGTACATCATCATGCCATGCTCCTATCCCTTCCCCTTTTACCAGTAAATTTCTGGCTTCTGTTCTACTCTTCCCAACTAGCAGATGTTTCTCTGCACAAAACCTAGCATTTTTCAGTGTCCTAAGTAACTCATAACCCCCACCCTGAGCAGTTAATTTAATCGGGCCTTTCTCTTATTATCTACTCCTTTGCTTTTTTGTTTCTTTTTCTCTAAGATTTTATGTCTACTCCTTAGCTTTCCTTCCAGCATCCCACCTATTAACTCAGCCTAATCCCATTACATTTAATTATTTTTAGTTCCTGTGGTTAGTCTTGCAACAGACTCCATTCCCTGGCTTGTAAATTAGTTGTAGGGTATTCTCTTAGTTTTTGGAATACCATTCCAATAACTTAGTGATTGGTTTAGACGCTTCTCCAACTGGGTCCACTCTTTACTTTTTTTTCCTTTTACTCTATACTCCTGGATTATTTTTCAATAGACTCCCTCCTTCCATAATGCCCCGAACCATTTAAAATGCTGTCCATGACATTTGGTGCCCTGTTTAACACTGCCTGCCTCTATCTGCTTTACTGTAGTCATTGGTGAAATATGAGTGCCATTCTGTTTGGAATCTGGTGTTTCCCTGCTATTAGGAACCATTATTGGTTTCATACCAAAGGTAATTCATTAGTTTGTGTTATTATCTATGTTGTTAATCTAAGCAAATCTTGATACCTGTCAGCTGTTATATGTATTCAAGGTATCGCTTAATTGGTTATACGATCATATGATGTTACGAGGCTAATGGCCCTAGGGCCTTTACAAGCCTAGCCAAGTTACACTTGTTTCCACGATCAACACCTGCTGCCCCTGTCCAAGAGAGACACAGGTGAAACCCCCGGAGTGAATTTATGGTTACCCATCCAATCGTCCAGATTGCATTTGAAGAGAGCCAATGAGGTGCTCTGTTTGACCTGAAGTGTGAGTCTGTTCCAAAGGTGTGTTAACCTCTGGAAGACAAATATGCCCCTCCAACAGGGTCTGTTAATGTCACATACCAAGCTAATGTCTTTAGAGTGAGTAACCTGTCTACCATTTGACTTGTGGATATGCAGCATTTCCAATAAAGCAGGGTCAGAGATCACCTTATATGCAAGGCAGAGATTGCCTCTGAGTAGTCTGTATGAAACAAAATAAAGTGACAGTGATTTCAGCCGATCCGCATAGGAAAGATGCTGAAGAACTTGAATTTTTCTTATGAGGAATCTTTGTGGTCTCTCCAATTGCTTTAGGTGCTTGGAAAAGTACATACTAAAAGGGGCATTGTACTCAATTATTGGCCCGATGAGGGAAGAGTACAGTTTTCTTCTGGAGGCAGTGCCCTTACTTATGAGATGAACAATATAGAATGCCCTTCTTACCACTGTGGAGACATAGTGATCAAAGATAAGGTTGCTGTCAACCTGTGTACCCAGGTGTCTCCACGCTGAGTGCGTACATAGGGTGTTCCTACTGATATGGTAGTTAGCAGGAACATCGCCTTACTGAAAGGGATGATGGTACTTTTTTTGCATTGAGTTTAAGGGCATGACTTGGCTCCAATCATTTCTTTGCACATGACCTTCTTGTAGGATGTTGACATCTTTTGGAGATTCTATGACCACTCCCAGTTTGCAGTCATCAGCAAACTCTGTCAGCCACAGACCTTTAGTTTTTGCTTGTACTTCAGAGAAATAGATTCCGAACAGTAGAGATCCCAGGACTGATCCCTGTGAAACACCACTGGTTACGGGTCTACTGTTGGTGATGGATTTTCCTATTTTGACTGTATGGGTTCTATCAGTGAGCCAGTTGGGTGACCCACTGAACGATATAAGGGTTAATACCTAGCTGGGTGAGTTTGTCAATGATGCCTGAAAGGGGTATAGTGTCAAAAGCTTTGACTAAGTCTAGATAGGCGGTATGCACAGATTTACCCTCGTCCAGGGCCTTGGTGACTGTCTGGAAGAAGTCCACCAGGTTTAACAAGCATGATCTTCCTTTGACAAATCCAAAATGAGTAGGGTCAAGTGTTTGGAGATTACCTATATCTTTGTTGATAAGGTCCATGATGATTTGTTCCATGGCCTTGCAGATAAGGCTAGTCAGGCTAATAGGTCTGTAGTTCCCAGGGTCAGTGGAAGCACCAACGTTATGCAAGGGAATAACAGTGGCCATTGTCCATTCAGCTGGGACAAAGCCGGTGCTTAGACTATGATTGAAAAGAGTACCCAGTGGTGTTGCTATTTTTTTATTGGAGCCCATGTAAGACACAGCCAGGGATGTTATCAGGTCCCGTAGATGCTATGGTTTTGGCCTTGGAGAGGGCATTTATGATCTGTTCTTTAGAGATACAAGGTAGGGGACAGGTGGTAGGGATGTCATGGAGTACATGTGGCGGGGACAGGGGATTGAAGTTTTCACAGAACCTGTTGGCTTACAGGTTAGCTATGTCCACAGGCTCAGTATATGTGATATCATTAACTAATAGTTCAGTGCAAATTTGGGCCTTTCCTTTTAGGTTATGGATGTAACTAAAGAGCACCTTATGATTGTCCTTAGTTGAAGAATCTAATTTGGAGTCATAATTTGCTTTGGATGACTTCACAGGAAGTCTTGTATGCTTATTTAAGCTGAGGAGGGAGTGTTTCCAGTTTGGGCCTGCTGTCTGTTACTGTTAGTCAGCAATTTCTTCCTCTTATTGTAAAATCTGTTAATGGCAGTTGTCCACCAGGCAGGTTTACTCTTTCTTGATGAGCTTGTTTTGGTCCTATCAGGTACGGCCGAGTCAGTGCAATTATACAGGTGTTTGTAGAAAACATTGGTGTAGAACTCAGCATAGTTGCCAATTCCCTCTGAGGGGGGAGGTGCAGTGAAGCTATTTATACCATCCCGTGAGAGGTTATAATCTGCTTTGGGGAAGTTTTTTAGTCTAGTTGCTGCTGGGGGGGTGGCGGATGGGGGTCAGGTGTGATAGTTACTGCAAATGAGACTGATTTGTGGTCATATCTAACCAGAGAAGACCTCACAGTGGGGTGCTACACTGATCCCCCATATTTAGTAAGCATGCATAAATACATGTGAACTGGTTACTGAATATATAATCCAGTGGTTGCTTGACTCAGAGAATATATAGTGTTTATTCAACTACTTTTACTTGTGCTAGTGATTTCTTTTAGGTTTCCATTATGAACAGATATACCTGCACAACTGCAGTAGTAAAGTGGATTTTTTTCTTGGCTAATTATTTGCAAAAGTTTCGCTCTGTGTCATTATTCGAAAACCTGCAACAGTTCCTTAACGAATGCTAGTTTGTCTTGCACATGTCTGCAATAATGTATGGACTGTTTCATCTTTGTTAAATAAGTAGCAAACAATATTGATGTACCATTCATGTTTTCCAACTGTATGTACCACCTGCCAAGGCTAAATAGTCTAAAATTTACCTCTCCAACCTTCTTGTTAGATACAGAAGTGTATAAAAGAAGCTAACCGGCTTTTTGGCATAACTTTCTATTGAAAATTAATAGTTATAGGAATTACAGGTTGTTTTAGAATGTATTTGAATGTAGAAATCTGGTAGAAGCTCAATCTCCATCTGAGTGTACTTGCATGTTTGCATATTATTATCCGACTGTGTATTAGATTGGTTTTATCCTGTACCTCTCCTCTTCCTTTTTCTCTTCTTTTTCAGTCTTTATGCTTTCATTTCATGGTTTTATCCTCTGTCTCCTCCTCCTTTTTCAGTCTTTATGCTTTCATTTCATGGTTTTATCCTCTACCTCATTTTTCTCTTCTTTTTCAGTCTTTATGCTTTCATTTCAACTCCTCTATACAGGCACTGCTAATCACCCTTCCCTCCCCACTTTCCTCCTTGTCTTTTGTTGCCTGACTTTCCTTCTTTTGCTCTAACACAAACTCCCTGACTGGTCTTCCTACCATGTACTGTTTAACTACTCCTTTATTTTATTTTATTTTTTCCCCTGGTTAACCTCTTCCTTCTCCCCTCCATTTCCTAGGTTGTATACACCTTGCTACTGCCCTCGTCCTTATACTGGATACAGCTTGTAAGTGCACCGTGGAAATTCTGCTTGTGAGGACCCCTACAAGTCCAAAACATTCATACTTGTTAATGTGTGTAATACTCTGTAACTTTTCCACTGCATACCATCCTGATTAAGTGTACTGGCTACCTATACATCACCACTCCGTGCTCCTGTCTCTTGCTGCTTCCCCTTCTAGCAGTAAATTTCTAGCTTCTGTTCTATTCTGCCTAACTAGGTGTTTCTCTGCACAAAACATAGCATTTTCAGTGTCCTAGGTAACTCATAACCCCCCACCCCCCCTACCAGTTAAGTTCATTGGACCTTTCTCTTTCTCTTATTATCTACGCCTTTGCTTTTTTTATTTTTTTCTAACATTTTATGTCTGTTCCTTAGGTTTGCTTCCAGCATCCAACATATTAACTCAGCCTAATTTCATTCCATTTAATTATTTTTTAGCTCCCATAGTTAGCTTTACAACAGTCTCCTTTCCCTGACTTGTAAATTAAGTTATAGATTAGGATATTCTCTTAGTTTTCTGAATACCATTTCAATAACTTACTGACTGGTTTTTGCACACTTTCTGACCAGGTCCTACCTGCCCCATTCACCCTCACTGTGCTTGGTTTCACTCTGCTCCCCTACTCTACCATCATTCCCACCCACCCCCACTATCACTACATTTATACTTAACCTTAGAATACACGTCTCTCCCTAATGCTCCAGTCACTAAAGCTACACCATTTAGCTGTTAATTAGTAACTACATTCAGTACTAACACCCCGCCCCATACATTTTCTCAACTACATTAGCCCAGTTATTCCTGACTTCACCTATACAAATAGAATATCTGTATCCACTGTATATATAATGTTACTTCAATACCTTGTATCTTGTACATTGCTTATTACAACATACCTTTCCACATCCTGTCAGAATCAACATGTTACCACCATCCAGTTAATGCTGTAATTAAATCAAAAGGTGTTTCAGCAAAGTATTAGTTTAAGGGTGTGCACACTTATGCAACCAGCTTATTGTGCATTTTTTATTTTTTTCCCTAACAGATTTGTTTCTTTTTCAATTGAATTGTACAGGTTATAGATCACATTAAAGGTGGGAAAAGTTTTGAAATGATTTATTGTGGTCTAATTTTTTATGTCACAAAAACCTGGCATTTTAACAGAGGTGTGCACACTTTTTATATCCACTGTATTGTCTAGCACAGTAAGGTGTACTGATTAAAAGCTTCGTTTGAAGGTTTTGTGTGCAAGACTTGCTCATATTGCAGTTTTTCTTTGGGGTTATGATTGTTTCAGGTGACTGAGCAGGATTACAATATTTTAAATGATGTTTTGATTGAAATAATGATTTTGGCACCATTTGTAGGTTAAACATTTCAGACAGGAATTTTACATCAGTTTAGGATTTATTTCTTGTCTAATATTGTTTTAAGTTGTATCCATTAATTTGGACTGAAACCATTACCTTTCAACTATCCAGATTATTCCAGAATATCCAGAGTTTTACCTCATATTTTTGGCCTATTCCTCATAAAACTGGTGATTTTCTGGCAAATCATTGAGGACTGAAGTCACTAAATAATGATAGACATTTGAGTTTCAGGCTTTGTATGCTTTAGAAAATGCATGCAACTTTCTAGGTTTGTAAGAGCAATATCTAAAATCTGTTCCTATTTTTGGGCCTTTGTTGTCCCCCCCCCCCAATTCTTTTTGGCTTTGTTCAGATTTCTGGCACTAAGAGGTTGAGAGATATGACTGAGACCAGTCTTTTTTTACAAAATCACCAAGAGGATCAAAGGGCTCAAACAGATGCCATATGCTGCCCGGTTAAAGAAACTCCAGCTCTACTCAGTGGCATACCGCCTGCTCAGAGGCGATCTGTGCCTGATGTATAAAGCCATGTCCAACCCAGAATTAAGGGACATGCTGCACCTCAAAAAATCCAAATCCCATCGAGCTACGCGCTCGAGAGACTTGAACCTCAGCACTGAAATAATTAGGACATGCTGGAGGGGCAGATTCATAACCCAGAGGCTCCCTTCACTCTGGAATAAAATTCCAGTCCAGGTTAGGCAGAGTCCCTCATTGACTCTCTTCAAGAGGAATCTTGATGAGTGGATGGGAGATTGTAGGTTTACCCCGGGTATCATTTCTGTGTCACTGTTAGACAGAGGCACAGTATACTAACCTCGAAAAAGGGCATAGCAAAATTAATTTAAAATGGGTGGCGAAAGCCAAACATACTCTGGCTAGGCTTATAAATGCCCTAGGGCAGATAGCCTAGTATGAACCTATGAATATGTATTTTGTGCTTTGAACTGTGTTATTGAACATACTCTCATTTTCTCAGTGCAGTGTTAAGAATAGTGCCCTGGTGATAATGGAGAACACTAGACCACGTGTAAGTCATGTTTAGGAGTGCAGATACCAGTATTGGCTACATCCTTGCCATTGCCAGTATTACACTTGTTAAGCTGTTTTGATCCACTTTTAAAAGTTAATAGAACATCAGCATACATTTTACAATACCTAAGAAGTATGAAACTCTAATGTCTGTTGTGAAGATTGGAGGAAGATGGGCGAAGGCTGCCAGCCTAGTCAAATAGAATTTGATACATAATTCTATTAACTGTATAAATAAATGTAAAATACAGGCTTGTGTTTTTAAATGAAAGAAAACACTGTAAAATGTGAACTTCAAGATTGTTGCAACAGTACCATCTGCTGTAAGGAAAACCAAGCCAAGCATTTCAAATGTGTCTTTTGAAGTTGGAAAAATCTTATGAATCTCTTTGATGTTTTACAAGTCGGCTCCAGTGTGTCTGGATGAAGGTCTCATGCCCATTGTTTTAAGGTTAAAGTTAAGGGCCAGAATTTACATGCAGAAGGTGCTTTATTGCTCTGGTTTCTGCTGGAGTGTATATGTGAAATGCTTTGTATTGTTGTAGTCTCCTGAGCAGCTGTTAGCTTGCTAAATAATGCAGTTTGTGGCCTGGGAACTCCAGACTAAGTGTCAAGATGATGTAATATAAATACTGAGAAAACCTAAGTGTCAAAATGATATAATTTGGGAGGGCCTCAGCAGAGCTGTTGGTTAGTGTTTAAAAACTATCGTTCAGTGAGAGACTTAAAGCATTTGTCTTGGACCATCAACCCAGCACTGCTTATTATGCTCTTTATGTATGTGAGTAAGATTATAGCACTGTGTTTTCTCTTAAGAATAGCTAAGGATTAGAAAGTTAGATTGAGTATTTTTTTACATCAGACCTGTCCTACTGCATTATTTTAAGTTTATGTGTGATCTCTGAACTCTTGTATATCTCTATGGTGTAGTAGTATTGTCTTGTGTTTTAATTATTTATTATTAAATATTTAAAAAACCTTTACCTGCGGCTGTTTTTTATAGAGAAGTAGGCTCTAGAGTACATTGCTTATGTATAGAGTTCATTGTAATAGGCCACTCTAAAATGAGCCTTAGACTGAATAGTCACATTACCAATTGGATAATAATATTGCACAGTAATAATGGGACACCCTTTTAAGGGCCTTTTAGTAGCTGATAATATTAGCTGGTGGTGGCAGAAATTACTACCATATAGTCTGAGTAAAGGGGCACAGCTGTGTCAGCCTTTCCCAGGAGTGTCTGTGAAGTTGTATAAATACTTATCTCAAAGTGTGGGTGTGTGTCAGCTACCTGGGCAGGGATATGAAGCACTGGTTGGACAGAGAAGGGTACTGGAGGTTAGCTTGCCAGCTAGGCTGAGATATGGACCCTATAGCTGTGCCAGTGGGGAGTCTTATTGGGGACCTGGTGAGCAAGGGAGCAACCAGTCCCAGACTGACTGTGATCTCTGTGTGCACTTAAGGGAAATTGTACTTTACTGTGTGTATTAGTTATCCTTTCCTCTTCTAGGAGTCGCCCTCTCTTGTGTCAGTGGTGAGGATTGAGGCTCCTTGATTGCTGGGCCAGGGCACGGGCGTCACATCTGTTATTACAGACTGATTGTACACCTCAGTAATTTACCAGAAAACTACACATTTCAGGAGAGACACAGACTAGGAAATTCTAATGAGTGACACAGACTAACTGTAATTTTCAGTGGTTTACCTGAAAGTCAAACATTTTATGAGGCAAATTCAAGGTCATTTTACAAGATTGCAGAGTCACAGAAATGTTTTATGTTAGTATTTCAAGTGAAGGATTGCTTGGCATCAGCTACTGAAGTTTTTAAAACTTACTTGCTGGGGTTTTGTCTGACATGACTTGTTATAAAATACTGTTTGTGATAAGGTTTACTCTGTTACAGCAACAGTGAGCAGCTGTCCAACTACGCTAATGTAACATTCTAAGCAGTGCACAAACACACTACTGCAGTCCAGTGTTTTCCATTAGCTCCTAGTATAGCTACAGAAATAGTCTTTAGATTGAAAGTTAGAGAGAAAATATTGGGCCTTGTCTGTCTTTTTACTGGGCTGACTGTGCAACCAGTATTTAGTATTGAGCTGGCTAGTTTCTTGTCCCCTGACTTGATAGACTCAGATACAGTGCCACCTCCCACCACCACCACCACCAACCAGCTACCCTTGTACAACTAAAAAAAAAACAGAATTAAATCAAGAAATATGCCTTAGCCCATGGCTTGTGACTGATCTAGCTTTGGGGAGGCTATCGGACCACTCACATTCTCTTACCTCCAGTTCTTGAGATGTGGTGTTAGTACCACAACCTTGCATGACATGAGGGTCAGGCACTTCCTTCAGGGCTTTACCATTGCCTGGTTCTGGTATTGGAGAGCCAAACTCTTTAAGTGGAGGGGGGGTCAGACGGGTGCAGCATCTGTTGCCAGTGTCGATCCAGCTCCCACCAGGGATTCTCCCACTAGTGTAGTACATGCATAAAAGAGACAAAAGACCCACCACATTGCATGGCAACATTGTCGGATTCTGTTTCTCCTGAGCTGGTGGGTATGATTAAATTCATTATTCATGCCATTGATTACAGGGTGCAGAACCAAGTTTTGACCAATGATGGTCCTCTCACTCCCATTCAACCACCCTAATATCCTAATTTTTGTACGGAATTTGGAGTCTGAGGTACTGGAAATGTCAGAGTCTGATCAGTCTAGTTCCTCTGAAGATGAACAGGTTCAGTAACCCAAACAGATGTTTTTTTTTTTTTTTCCATATGCTGACTAGCTCTGGCAATATATTATTTTGGGAGCAATCGCCAGCTGCTCCCGGCATCAGCAAGGTATATGATCTTTTTGAGGATGAGGCCCCTGGATGTGGCCACCTTTTCACCATTGATTACTGTGTTGGGAGATATTTTTAAGTAAGCTTGCAATTCTCTGCTGTTGAATGATTCTCTGACTAATAAAGACTATGCCTTCTCCAAACCTAATCCCTTCAGATATTCTCTGCAACTGGCTAGAATCTCAGGGAACGAAACTGTCACAGGCCAGCAGGGTAGTTTCTAAACTGTTAGCTATCAGTGTATTTGTGGAGGTGTATGTATAGTTTAGAAAAGTTTGCTGCATAGTTACCTGTTAAGTGAAAGTTCTATAGGAAAGATATTGTTTCCAATATTTCTTAAGGTCTGTATATCATTTAAGTGCCTTGGAGGGGGTTGACACTGTTTTTTGAAATGCAGTGACATCGGTTGTGCTAGAGAAGTACACTTGATTACTCAGCCAGAACCTTTCTGATGAATTTAAAAAAATTAAGTTTTGAATACTTCAATTGATTGTGATTGTGTGTTTGGTACAGCAGCTAATCAGATCCCTAAACAATGGAAGGACAGAGCTAAACTGATGCAAGGGGTGTCAGTTTATTCCCAAGTTTCACTCTAGTTAGTGAGATAATTTTCAGCAGTCTATCAGAAGTCCCAGCCATACAAAAAATAAGGTACCTACAGGAAATGTCAGGATGAGATTTCTGCCAAACCTGACTAGGGAGGTTCCTTTCCCTTAAAGGATAACCTCCCTTCCAACTTATGAATTTTCCAAGGCACTGCACCTGCCATTCTCAAGTTACTGTCTAGGTACCCTGACTCGACAGCTTTCAACAAGACAGCCTTGCCATCAGAGGCTTCTGGCAAATGGGTGTTCTGTTTCATTTGCAGAAGTTAGAAGTGGAAGGAACACCTGCCTGCATTCTAGGAAGTTCTCCTTTACCTGTCAGGCCACATTTTGTTATTACCTCCTGTACTCCTGCAAATGCTGAACTCAGGGGTCATAGAACCAGTCCCTCCTGTGGAGAGAATGAATGTTTTTACTCCAGAATCTTACTGGTTCCCAAATGAGAGGCATTGTTGACACTAGGTTGGAACTATGCTTTCTGAATACTTCATTAAGGTCCCCAAGTGCAAGATGCTCACCATGAAACAGTGCTTCCTTTTCTGCTGAACTGTTGCATCACAGTGACACTGGACCTGAAGGATGTGTATCATCTTATACTCTTTATCAGTTCAGAAAATATCTGAGATTTGTCGTGTTAGATTTGCAGTTCTATGCATTGCCCTTGGTGCTATCCATGGCACCTCAAATGTTTAACACATGCCTTTCTCCAGTAGGGGCTCACTGCAGAACTCTTGGCATTCACCTTTTTCCTTACTTAGATGAGTTGCTGAACTGTACAGAGTTTATCCAGATGCTTGGAATCACTAGCAAAGGTCTCAACCATACTCTTCCAGCTAGGGTTTAAGTTGAACCTTCAGATGTTGTGCCTGACACCCTCTCCAAAGACTTGTCTTCCCTGGGCTGCTTTATCGACTCTGATAACAGAATGGCCTTTCTTCCCAAGGACAAGGTATTCTCTTAGCAGATGGGTTTCAGGCATTCTCCAGGAAGAGCTTTACCTCAGTAAGAGAATTCCCAGAAATTATAGGACTTAGGATATCCATGATTCTCATGATACCCCTAGCCCATCTTCACATGCGGAATATTCAGTGGCATGTTTGGAATAAGTACCTACATTCTCTGGAACTTCAGTTACCGATGCTTCCCTTCATCAGATGAGAGTTACTGTGGTGGAGAGCACAAGTATCAGTCCAGGGCTTCCCCTCTTCTCTCACGTTCTGTCATAGTCTGCCATGACAGATTTGTTTAACTTTGCTTGGGGAACTGTTGATAGAAGTGCAAGTTCAGACCACTTGAGGTCCCAAGGACACACAGAAGTGCATCAGTATCAAAGAAATGGTGGCAGTGTTCCATACCTTGAAAGTCTTTCACCATCTATGGACTCTGGGGCCCCATCCGGTGGTTATGGATAACATCACAGTAATGTGGTACCTCAACAACCTCAGAGGTCCAAGGTCATATCTCTGTTGAAATAAACCAAAAAAAAATCACTGCAACACACCAAGCTATATTGACCCAGTAAGCACATTTGTCTTGTAAAAAGGACTTCTTCAGACTGAGCAACTAATCATAAGCACACATTTAAATACTTAAAATAGTCACATGGCTAAACAATCAGTCAATAATCAGTGCTTTAATCCTTTCATTTTAAAATATGCTTTAACATTCTCTGAATCATTTAATCCAAGGTAGTTGTAGGTATTTCATCTATCTTGCCAAGTAAACTCTTTATAATCTAATAAATCTTCAGCATTCGATCTAATATTTTAATTAACTGCATCAATTACTGTAGAAGTAAAACTTTGTTCTTTACTGCAACACACTACATGCCTAGCAATAGCATTTTTAAAACCTCTAATCTCAATAGCATATAAATCTTTATATATTCTGGTATGCAGTTTTCTAGGTGTACTTCCAATATAAAAGTAGCAGCATAAGCAACAAACTTTGTTGTGCAATTAAAAGCATCTGCTAAAGATATTTCTGTGTCTCTAATTTTTATTGTACGGGTATTACTAAACACATATTTACAAACGTAATCAAAACATGTGAACATACCTCTTCAATTTAAACCCCCCCTTTCTTTAAAATTGTAACTGGACATATTGAAAATACTTCCTTTTTTCCTCATAAATGTTGGGGCATTACTTAGCACTTTTAAAGTATCTGAAATCCAAGAAAAATTCTCCAGTTGCTAACTAATTCTTTGACAGCTATCCCATCTGTGGAAGTCCTTAAAAACATGACAGAGATGCATATTCATTAATATCATGGAAATTAGAAACATCAGCTACTGTGTCACCTACCAGCTTAAAAGGTCTGCACTTGGTGTTCCTAAAGCTAGGAGTGTAGTGTTTTAACAGACTGTCTCAAGACTGTAAAGTTCTTTTAAATGGAGCACTAATTTTTTTTCTGTCAGTTTAAAAGTAGTATAAACTAACTGAAAATATATTGTCTGTGGAGAAATTGTCTTTATTTTTCTGTTGTGGGGCTGAAATACTATTTTAAATTTCTTTTTACTGTGTTTTTTTCAAAAATAACTTTTATGGACTGGTAGTTTTACGGGCATTTGCTACTTTTCTTCCCCGTGAAAGATACACCAATTTCAACTTGACCATAGCGGTCGTACAATCAGTCTTTCCAGTCACAAAAGTTAAGCAACCAGTATTTACCAGCACAGCATGCTAGCAGTTTGCCTCAGCCATAGGTGGGTGACTGCTGTGGCCATTTGTTTTACCTCAGACACTGATGTTTTACCTCAGATCCCGCTTGTGTACCACCTACAGCCACTGTAGACCGGGGGGAGGGGTTAGCCATGTCCTGTGTGACATTTGGAGTTCCCTCTGTGGACAAGCAAGAGCTACTCTTGTTGATTCTGCTGTTTCCATCCTTGGGGAAGCTGCAGTTCTCGTTAGTAACATGGTTAGCTCCATTTTCCTTGTCAAAAAGAAACAGAAAACCAAGCATGTATCTATTCCTCCTCAAATTCCTTTAGACAGGAGTAATTTACTGGGACTGACTCGGGGTCTAGTTCAGACTGTTGATCTTTGTTGTAAAGTAGTTTCTGGTAAAAAGAGGGATTCCTCTTTTCCTGAAGAGATTCAAGGTTCCAAATCTGAACAAGAAGATGCATGGATGGATTCAGGGTCTTGTTCTTTGATTTCTGATTCAGACTTGGAGGAGAGCTCAATTTTTGATTCCTCCTGTGGGCGTTTCTCCTTCTCTAAGACTATTGCTAGAATGTCCCAGTGTTTTCAGTGGGAGAACACTGAGATTTCCCAGTCCCTCAAAAAATACAGTTAGTGGTTACAGAAGGATTTTCCAGAACTTACATCAATTCCTCCTGTCCTGTCTGCTTTAGAGGATGTGTGTCTTACTGCCTGCAGATGTTCATCGTATTTCACTGTTGCAGTCATTACAGTTGGGTTATCCTGCTGTCAGGCTACCCGCAGTCGGCCTGAGTTCCAAAGTCTAGGTCCGGCGTCAGTTGCTGTCACCTCTTCCCTGACGTCAGTGCGCCAGGGGTATATAAGATGCAGCCGACGCCATTTTCTTCAGTCTTTCTTGCCGCGTGGTGCCTGAAGCAAAAGCAGTTCGCAAGTGCCGGTCGGCCGACTCCTGAAGTTTTTAATTTCGAATTTCAGATCCGAAGTCTTCATTAAAGCTAAGTACCCCATTGAGGAAACTTTTTTCTTGCTCCAGACCGATGTCAGAAAAAGTTAATAACTGTATTTCTTGTGGGAAGCAAATATCTCATAAGGATTTTCATTTTTACTGTATTCCTAACGTTGCTAGTTGTCAGTTTTGTGCTAGATTTAACCAACGCACTATTAAGCGTCGGTACGATTTTGCATTTCATTACTTTGGCAAAAGATTTAATTATATAATGCCGTCAGATCAGCCGACTACCGGAGTTTACAAAAAACGAAAAGAAAAAGAAACGGACAGGCATCCGAGATCCAAAACCGAAGACGAGGCTTCTTCTAGGCCTGTCGCAGGTTCGCTGGTTCTCAGTGAGGGCTTTCGCAGCCCGTGACACCCACTACCTCAGAGCCACAGGCCACTTCCGACTCTCACATGGAGCCGACTGGGCCTCTGAAAACTCAAGGTATTGGACACTCGGAAATTATTCCCTCAGATAGGTCCAGAGCCACTGAGCAGGCATCGGCTTCTGAGGGTATTTTCAGGCCTACACAGTTATATGTGAAACTTCTTCAGCTACAAAGACAAAGACTAAAGCAGCTCTAAAGGCAAAAAAACAAGTACAGCATTCACCTGGACAGACCTCCATGCCTAAAAAACAGATGCTTAAAATGGCTGAAGACCTTATTACTTTGATCAGGGGTTCCCATCTCCCTCCTGAAAAGAGGCCTAGGCAAGAGTTAAAATATGAATCTTCAGACCAGGTTTCCATTTCCTCTGATTCCTCCTCTGAACAGGATTACTCTTTTCCTCCCTATGAGGATTCTGATGCTGAAGAATCTGTCCCTTCAGCCTCTCCTCCTGAGGATTATTCTTTTGGGGAAACACTGCATACTATGAGGGAGCATTTCCACTGGGAGAGCCAAGATTACTTATAGATTTCCTTTTATTGCCCCAGCACAGGCCCCTTGCTATCCCACCTGTTTTAGACATTGTAGATGATGTATTTACAGAGTCCAGTTTTTCTCCAGACTCTTTACCACCAGCCCCTGTTAAGCCAGACAGATACTACAGGGTTCCTGATTCACATAAATTTCTCTATAAGAACCCTGCAGCTGACCCAGAAACCATCTCTCAAGGTCCCAAAGGGGTCAAGGCTTCCACTGCAAAAAACCCTATTCCCTCTGATAGGGATTCTAGGGCCCTAGACAGATGGGGCAAAAAGATTTATACCTCTGCTACCTTGGCTGTAAGATCTTTAAATTGCCAATTTCATATGCTTAAGTATCAGCAATATCTTATATCCTTGCAGAAAATGCCAGCAAATGCAGAATGTGCAGACAATAAAGAAATGCAGGATTTATTGCATGCAGCTGAACAAGTTGGAAAGCATACTTTGCAATGTGGTTTTGATTCTCTTGAGGCCTCCTGCAGGGCCGCTGTTACAGGTTCTGTCATTAGGAGGCATGCTTGGTTAAAAGAACAAAATTTGCCAGATCATGTTAAAGCAAAACTATTAGACGCTCCTTTACAGCATGATACTTTGTTTGGTGCTAAAGCAGAAGAGGTGTTGAAGAAAATGGAGGACAAGGCTAAATCTATGCAAACAGTCAAGGATTTCTTGCAGGTACAGCCTCCCAGATTTAGCAGGAACTGGCCTACAAAAAATTGGTCCTTTCCAGTGTCAGATAGACCACAATGGGGCAAATAAAGACACCCCAGAGGCAGATCACAGCCCCAAGGCTCATACAGGCCTAAGCAATGGGGTGCTTCTACTTCCAAGAGCGGAGAGGAAAAATCACAGCCATACAGGAAACAGTCTCAATGACTTCCAGCACCAAGCACTTCTCTTTTGGCAGCCCCTTTGGGGGGAAAGCTAGCACTTTGTTTCACAAAATTGGCACATGATCACCCAGGACAAATGGTTTCTAAATATAGTTTCACAAGGCTACGGGTTCCACTTTCACACCCTGCCAAGGCAAAACGGTATGCCAGACCTGCCACGCAATCAATGGGCAGAGACACAAAAACAAGTTTCATCCCTCATGGACATGAGGGCCATTCAACAAGTACCAGAACAAGAGCAGGGTCACGGATTCTATTCAAGACTGTTCTTGGTACCCAGAAAAGACAAAGCCTGGAGACCAATACTGGACCTATCTATTCTAAACACATATCTGGATATTCCAAAATTCAAAATGTTGACTCTACAACAGCTTCTGCCCATGTTGGGCAAGAAGGCTTGGCTTGTGACTTTAGATCTAAAAGAGGCATACCTGCATGTCCCAATCAGACAAACATGCAGAAGATACCTCAGATTCAAAGCTGGCTCAATGCACTACCAATTCTCTGCACTGCCCTTTGGCTTATCTACTGTGCCCAGGGTCTTCACAAAGTGCCTGGCACCAGTAATTGCATTTTGCAGACAAAGAGAAATACAAATATATCCTTACTTGGACGACTGCCTTATTCAAGCAGAGAACAAGGACATTCTACTACAGCATCTGGCATTTGTAAAAAGATTACTGACAAGTCTAGGGTACACAGTAAATGAGAAGAAATCAAAACTCGTACCCTCTCAAGAGATAATATTCCTGGGTGCAAGCTTTAATACAACTGCCCAGATGGCTTATCTCATGCCAGACAAACACAGACAACTGACTACTTACTTTGAAATGTTGACAACAAAGACCCAGTTATCTGCAAGAAAAATTCTGCAGGCCTTGGGTTTCATGGCATCCTGCATTCTGCTAATTCCATATGCAAGACTGCATATGAGGAAACTTCAGTGGTATCTAAAAAGTGTTTGGACTCAACATTGCCACAGCCTGGAAACAATAATTACCCTCATTCCCTGCCTGCAACAGGAGTTTCGATGGTGGGCAAAAGCCTGTCACCACAACACGGAACAGCCATTCACCTTACCCACAGCCAGGCAGACATTGACAACAGATGCATCAGATTATGCCTGGAGGGCCCATATGGCAGGAAGATGTATTCAGGGCACATGGTCTGCAAATCAAATGCATCTACATATCAATCAAAAAGAGATGCTAGCTGTTCAGAATGCCCTAACAGCCTTCAAGGATCAACTTCATCCAGGACAACTGCTAATAAAGACGGACAATACTACAGTCATGTAGTACATAAACAAGCAGGGAGGCACACATTTCTACCCCCTCTGTAGGCTAGCCATGAACTTGTGGCACACAGCATCGATTTACCAAGTACATCTGCAAGCTCAATTCCTGCCAGGAAGGAAAAATACTCTGGCAGACGAACTAAGCAGAAATCTAATGGATCCCCGCTAGTGGAAATTTTATCCACAAGTCTTCAGCATGATAACAAGGACCTGGGAATGCCCGGACATAGACCTATTTGCCTCTCCTCACAACTACCAACTACAAAGATTCTGCACAAGGACTTATCACAAGCAAGCATGGAAAGTGGATGCTCTTTCAGCTGGAAAAATCTAACAGTATATGCCTTTCCTCCTCTGCCTCTCCTCCCCAAGGTACTCCACAAGGTCAGACAAGAGAAACCAAAAATGATACTGATTGCCCCAGACTGGCCCCGCCAGCACTGGTACCCAATCCTAAAGAGCTTGTCTCACTGCCCAGCCTGGACATTACCTCAAATTCCTCACTTATTGACCCAACAAGACAGCCAGATACTGCACAGCCAACTCAAAACCTTAAACCTGGCAGCATGGCAGATAATATAGCCTCTCAAGACACACCTCTTTCTAAAGCAGTGATGGATGTTATTTTGGAGGCCAGGAGGCCTAGCACCAGAAAATCTTATGCAGACAAATGGAAGAGATTCTGTGCTTGGAACCAAGCACAAAGCATTGACACGATTGTTCCAAATATTCCTCAGATTTTGCAATACTTAACGGAGATGCTGGATAAAGGCCTTTCCTTTTCATCAGTTAAACTTCATGCCTCTGCCATTTCAGCTCATTACAATACAGAACCACCTATTTTTTCTCATCCGTTACTGAGGCAGTACCTCAGAGGGGCCAAAAACATAAGACCTCCAAGGAGAGCACCAATACCTGCATGGGACCTCAGCTATGTCTTGGAAAAACTCACACTGCCTCCATTTGAGCCAGCCTCTGCAGCTGACATAAAATTCTTATCCTGGAAAACAGCTCTGCTCCTAGCAATAACCTCCGCTAGAAGAGTCTCAGAGTTACAGGCACTCATGGCTGTGGAACCTTTTATCATTTTCCATCCTGACAGGGTTTCGCTGAGGACAAACCCTACATTTATGCCTAAGGTAGTGTCCACTGTGGCCCTTAACCAAACAGTTCATTTGCCTACTTTTTATCCAAACCCACAGAATAAGGGTGAGAAAATTCTGCATTCTTTGGACATTCACAGACAGCTACGCTTCTGCTTGGACAGAACTAAAGCTTTCAGAAAGATTGATCAACTTCTAGTGGCATATGCTGCAGCATCACAAGGAAAGCCTATCTCAAAACATACTATTTCAAAGTGGATAGGCCATTGCATTTGTTTCTGCTATTCACAGCATGGCAAATCAGTGCCTAAGGGCATTAGATCACATTCAACCAGAGCAGCAACCACTTCAGCAGCCTTCCTCAGAGGAGTACCAACCAAAGACGTCTTAGAGGCTGCAACTTGGAGTTCAGTGCATACCTTTACAAAGCACTATCACTTACCTCTCTACTCTAAATCCAGGGCAGATTTTGCCACTGCAGTTCTGCAGGGCCTTATAGCCTCTCCTAATCCTATTTAGCTCCAGCCTCCCAACCTTAGCTTTGGGATTCAACCCAATTGTAATGACTGCAACAGTGAAACATGATGAACATAGTACAGTTGTGTATCTACCATAAATGTAGATGTTCAAGTGTATTCACTGTTGCAGTCCAGGTTACCCTCCCACCATCCCTCTTTCTTCTTTGCTGGGACCTAACTGTACTTTTCTACTCTATGCAACCTATGTGGTGTATTTGCTTGTAGATGAAGGAAAAGTTGTTTTTTGTGCATGCATGCTTATTAGCATAATTTAGCCTACCATATTAAGGGCACCTGACATCTGGGGCAAGAAAAATTGAAGAAAATGGTGTTGGCTGCATCTTATATACCCCTGGCGCACTGACGTCAGGGAAGAGGCAACAACAACCGATGCTGTACCTAGACTTTGGAACTCAGGCCGACTGCAGGTAGCCTGCCAATTGTAATGACTGCAACAGTGAATACACTCGAACATCTACATTTATGGTAGGTACACAACTGTACTTTTTCCTGATAGTCAGCCAGAAGATAGGATGTATAAAGTTTGTCAGTCTTTTAAATTGTTATACATTATTACCAAACCTGACCCAGCAACTATAGTCTTAGTTGACTCCACTGCTGCTAATCACTTAGTTAATTCCAATCCTACTCTTTCTAATAAGGATGGAAAATTATTGGTATGTATGCAAAAAAAGTGTACACTTCTGCGGCTTTGATTTTTTCAGAATTTTATATCGTCAGGCTCACATGTTAAAGTTTGATGTTATGTTGTCCTCATCTTGCCTCCGTTTTTGCTGGTTGGGTTCGGAGCTGATCCTCAGCTCCAACTCGGCCATATACTATAGCTTGAGAGCTTTTTACTGGTTGAGACTAGCCCCTATCCCAACATGCCTAGTGGTAGTTACCCAAATCTCGTTTGGTGCTTGCAGCTTCGAGATTGCTCAAACTGGCTTAGGCTAAGTATTTTCTTCTTCTTGATATATTTCCAATAATTTTTTTGGATTCAGATAGCTAATTTCTGTTAGTTTAGTATTAGAGTGCGTTTCATCTTATGCTAGTGCTTTTCTGACCTTTCCGCTGCTGCCTTTGTTGTTGTTGTGGCTGTAATTTTCTTTAGGCCTACCTTGTTCCCTTAAACCCGTTTGACTTAGAGGGTTCTTTGTTCCCTTTCTTTCAGCCCCGTCTTAGTTTAAGGGCTTTTTTTCTTCATTTCCCTTTTTCCTTATAGGAGCAGCCGCTTAAGTTAGAGGTTCTCCTGGGTTGGGGGAGCCGCCATTTAACTTAGAGGCTCTTCCCCTTCCCTCCTTTCTATTTTCCTGTTTAAAAAAAAAAAAAAAGTTTAATTTAGTGTTGTTGTTGTTTTTTTCTCTTTGGTACTGTTGTGGTTGTTGCTAGCATGTCCAAAGATCCTAAACAGTCAAAATCTTCGGGTTTTAAAAACTGTGAGTCGTGCTGCCAGAAGATGTCCCTTATGGACGGGCACATGAGCTGTGTCTATTGCTTAGGGGCTGTACACCTGCTGGACTTGTGTTCTGTATGTCATGTTTTTAGTTCTCGGGTCCTGCAGGAGAGAAAAAATAAGTTGATTTTGCGAGGCTTATTAAAGAGCCCCTTTTATGTTTCTACTGAGGGTTCTCAACCAGTAAAAAAACAGGAAAAGTCCCCAAGCCATTGTCTTTGTCGACACCGACTTCAGAGCCATCTA
Source organism: Protopterus annectens (assembly GCF_019279795.1). Lineage (NCBI taxonomy): Eukaryota > Metazoa > Chordata > Ceratodontiformes > Protopteridae > Protopterus > Protopterus annectens. The sequence continues at coordinate 1,126,103,977 of NC_056737.1, forward strand.
AATCTAAGGACAAACCTGCAAGTTTGTCGGATCCGTGTGTCAGTTCTGACAAAGCTCTTTCTCCGGCAGCTCCATCAGTGGTTTTGAAGCCAGTCAGGACTCACAAGAGAACCAGGTCTCCCTCTCTGGAACTGGTGCGGTCTGTTCCATAGTCCTCGCTGTTGCAATCTGTGGCAGGCAGTCATCAGTCTTCCTCTCATTCCTCTCGATCATCCAGGAGTCTTTCGGATCATGATGTGGAGAGGGTGGTTCATAGGTTGGTACTAGGCTATCAGCCCTATGGCCTGTACAAGCCTAGCCAAACAATTCCCTGGATATTTCTTCCCACAATATTTACTTCCCTGGACCCCTGTCTAGCAGGGTGACTGACGTGATCTCCGGGGTGAATTTCCTATCTCCCATCCAATCGTCAAGGTTCCTTTTGAAGAGGGCCAAGGAGGCACTCTGCTTGACATGTATGGGCAGTCTATTCCAGAGTATGGAGAGTCTCTGGGTCAGGAACCTATCCCTCCAGCATGTTGTGTTCATTGTGATGACAAGGTTTAGATCCCTGGAGCGTGTGGCTCTAAGAGATTGGGATTTCTTTAAGTAGAGCATGTTCAACAGCTCAGGGTTTGACATGGCCTTGTACATTAAGCAGAGATCGCCTCTGAGTAGACGATATGCCACAGAGTATAGCTGGAGTTTTTTTAGACAGTCAGCATAGGGCATCTGCTTTAGGCCTGTGATTCTTGTAGTGAAGTATTTCTGTGGCCTTTCCAGCTGTTGCAGATGTCTTGAGAGGTACAAACCAAATGCGGCGTTGTACTCTATAATGGGTCTAATGAGGGATGAGTACAGTGGGACAACGACCTCCTTTTTTCTGGATGAAAAGCCTTTAGTGATGAGATGTGCCACATAGAAGGATTTCCTGACTGTTGTGGTGATGTGGTTATCGAAGGTGAGACCACTGTCCACCTGTGTCCCTAAGTCTCTCATCAAACTTTCGGTGTTTAGTGTACTGCCACCTGTGTGGTAATTCTTGGGTACATGGTTTTTCCCAAAGGGGTAACTATACATTTCTTGGCATTAAACTTGAGCCCATTGCTCTAGCACCAAGCATCTGTTTCTGTAAGGCACTTTTGTCCACATCATTTGGGGATTCAATAATGGCTCCCAGTTTGCAGTCATCTGTGAACTTTGTTGGCCAGAATCCCTTAGTGTTGGCATGTACTTCAGAGAAGTAGATGCCAAACAAGAGCGGTCCCAGGACTGAACCCTGAGGTACTCCACTTCTCTGGAGCTGGATTTGGAGTTGGCTACTTTTACAGTCTGGGTTCTGTCAGTAAGCCAGTTGGCAACCCATTGAGTGACATAGGGATTTATGCCCAGCTTAGTAAGTTTATCTATGATTCCAGAGTGGGGGATGGTGTTGAAGGCCTTGTCAAGGTCCAGATAGGCTGTGTGGACCACCTTACCCTCATCCACAGCTCTGGAGACTGATTTGAAGAAGTCAGTCAGGTTCAGGAGACAAGATCGGCCCTTCACTAACCCAAACTGGGTGCGGTCCAGTGTTTGAAGGTTACCAATGTCTTTGTTTAAAAGTTTCATGATAATGCATTCCATGCCCTTGCAGATCAGGCGTGTCAGACTGATAGTGAAGAGGCTTCTCAAGACACAGACATTAGCTAAATTATTATCGAGCCCAGCTCACAAGGAATTGGCGCCAACAGCCCAACCTGCACCGTTATCTATTCCTCATCCAACTCCTTTGAGTTCAAAGCTGGAGTGCATGGAAGTCTTTGTGGTGGAACCGTCGACTCAGATTACCACTGGTCTATCGGTTCCACCTACCGCTCCGATCTCTTTGTTGTCTCAGTCTATCGAGGGATCTGGGGGCCGATGCTCTCTTGTCGGCTCCGGGGCCCTTGTCCGACCTTTCTCTCCCTCTCGGGGCTTCTGCCCAGGTGAGCCTGGCTCCCACATCGGCCTCAGAGCCATCACTCTCAGTTCGGAGGAGATCTCCAGGCTCTTCAGGGCCAGGGACTCTTTCCGGCCGGGACCGCAGTGCCTTCGAGGTGATGAAGAGCGTGCTGTCCTCTGACACAGCTCCACCCTTGGTTCCATTGGCTCCTACTCTTTCAGTGCCTCTGATCACCCCCAAGCATAGGGAACCCATGCTCCAGGATGCCCCATTGGGCGACCCCAAATCTTCTGAAACCTACCCTGAGCACCCCTCAGAGAAGGTCCTAGGAAGAGAAAACGCAAGAGGAAGCATTTGGACTCCCCTGAGTCTCTCACTTCAGACACAGACTTGGAGAACTCAGAAAGGTCCCCACGGTCTCCCTCTGAGGATGTCTCTTTTTCAGACATCCTGGAAATCCTTAGACAGAGGGGTGACTGAAAATCCCTTGCCCCTTCTGAGTCTGTGTACCTGGATGCATTTGGTTCCCGACCCTCCACCTCTTGGGCGTCTCCGCCTTTTGACCCTCTGCTGGCCTTAGTAAGTCAGAAGGCTTGGAGCTCCCCAGAAACTATGGAGCCAGTTCCGAGAGCCCCAATAAATTCATAACTGCTCTAGAAGATAGGTCTTTTCTATCTAAGGGTGTGCCTGTTGATGCTATGGTGGTTCTGGCGGCAGCCACCAAGAATGAACTAGTGGAGACTTCTTCTGTCCATCCACCGACCTAAGAGTCTCGTACGATGGACAGGTATGGGAAGCGTAGGTTTGCTTCAGCGACCTTTACTCTCAGGCCACTGAATTATTTGTCCCACTTTACACACCTTCAAAGAGATCTCCTAAAGGAACTAGGAGATACCCTACAGGATCCTACAACTGAAGGAGCTGCAAGAAAGGCGGCTTCACAGCTTGCGACTTTGACATCTGTGGTTAACTCCTCCATGCGGCTGATCTCTTACGCAGCAGATGGAGCTAGTAGGCAGCAGGCATAGGAGTTGCTTTGCGTAGACACTCCTGGATGTGTCTTTGTCAATTTCCGGAGCCCTTCAAGTCCTTCTTTACCAACACCTCCTTCGATGGTTCAATTCTGTTTGGGCCTCCGGTAAAAGAGACTCTTACCAGGTGAACGGGATGGTAAAACTCTCTCTGCCATGGGACTACATTTTTCCGCTCCCTCTAGACCTTACCCTAAGGGTCAGAAGAGCGGGAAGATGTGGTTCAGAAAATCCCAGGGAGTTTTGCCTGACACACGTGGAGAATTTTCCCCCGGGCAGAGGGGAAATAATAACGGGAGACGCTGATCCCGCAGCGGGGGGGGGGGGGTCTGCAGAATCAGGCCGACAGAGATACCTTCTCTGGCAGGCCTTTCTAGTGCTCCTGAAAGGAGGCCTGACTGTCCGCCTCTGGAGGCAGTCGGGGGGGAGATTATCCCAGTACCCAAAAGCCTGGCAAACAATCATGGAAGATACATGTGAACTGTCGATAATATCCAGGGGTTACAAAATTCCTTTCTCACAACCACCCCCTACAACAAATCAGTAATCAATCCCAGATGTTCCACCCAGTCTTCGGGATCAAGCAAACCTAGAAGTTCAAAGGTTGCTAGAAAAAGGAGCCATCCAAGAAGTCCCCGCAGGCCAAATTGAATCCGACACTTACTCAAGGTTCTTTTTAGTTCTGAAAAAGACAGGGGACTGGAGGCCCATTTTGGATCTCAGTAAACTCAACAAATCCGTCAAGAAAACAAAGTTCCAGGTGGTAACACTGCAGTCCATTCTTCCCTTTTTGGATCAGGACAATTGAATGTGCTCCATCGATCTCAGGATGTGTACTACCATATAAAAATGGACAGGTAGCCCAGTTGGTACCTACGCTTCCGGCTGGGAGACAGTCATTAGTAGTTCAGAGTTCTGCCCTTTGGTCTCACCACAGCCCCCAGGGTGTTCACCAAATGCATGGCAGTAGTCACAGCTCATCTGCAGCATCTAGGATTCCATCTGTTTCCTTATCTAGATGACTGGCTCCTCACTGCCACCACCAAGCATCAACTGATCGAGGCACGGGACTCCACTATTCACACCTGTACACAACTAGGCATCACCATAAACTACGAAAAGTCTGCCTTGTCACCTTGTCAGTATATTACATTTATAGAGGCAGATTTAGACACAAGGGCCATGATAGCAAAACTGCCTCACGAAAGAGTGTTAACCATTCGTCATCAAGTTGTATTCCTCATGAAAAGAAAGAGAATCCATACAAGATTCATTCTCAAGGTCTTGGGTTCGATGGCTACAGTGATTACCTTAGTCCTTGTGGCGAGCTTCCACATGAGAATTCTGCAGTGGCTCCTGTTGGCTCAGTGGTCATTCCAGGATTTACCAATGTCACATAATGGATCACAGAGTCATGCAAGAAGAATTTAGGATGGTGGCTTCACTCCCCTCTGATGTCAGTGGGCAGACCATTTCTATCCCCCCAACCCATAGCCGCATTGACCATGGACACTTCCGAGATAGGGTGAGGGGGGCATTATCTGGGACAGACTGTTCAAAGGACTTGGCAAGAACAGGACTACCACCTGCACATCAATGTCCTAGAGATGAGAGCAATGCTTCTGGCATTGCAAGCACATCAAGACTTTCTACCTACAGGGATTTTAGCCATTCAGACAGACAATATGTCGGTAGTATGGTACATCAACAAACAGGGCGGAACCAGGTCTTGTCCCTTGTACTAAGAGGCTCTACGAATATGGCAATGGGCTATATCTTCCCAACGCTTTCTGGTCGCAACGCACATTCCAGGGCAATCCAGCATGATAGCAGAGAAACTCAGCAGGCTATTCTGATGCCTCATGAGTGGTTCCTGAAACAGGAATTTTTCACAAATGGGGCCAGCCATGCTGTGATCTTTTTGCCACTCCCCTCAACAACAAATGCAGCAGCTACTTTGCCCCAGTCCCACCACCGGGAGAGTTACCCAGGGATGCGCTGGTTCATGATTGGCCCCCGGGACTACTTTATGCCTTCCCACCATTCCCCCTGATCCCCAAGGTTCTTCAGAAAGCACAGTCATTGGGTTGCAAGTTAATCCTCATTGCTCCTTACTGCAATCTGCATTCCTTTGGGCTTATCTGCAAGGGGAGCCTTGGATACTGGACCCAGTTCCAGATCTCCTGACACATCAGTCGGGTTCTCTCCACCCTTCTGTCCATACTGTCAAGCTGATGGCTTGGTTTCTCCACTTCTGGTCTTAGCCAGGCTTCCAGATGTTTACCCAGCAGTTCAACACATTTTGATTTCATCCCATAAATCCACTACAAGAAAACTTTATGCTAGTAAATGGAAGAGGTTCTCTTGTTGGACAAAACAGAACATTGATCCTTTTATTGCCCCCATTTCTAAGATTCTGGAATTCCTTGCTGAAACATTTGAATGAGGAGCAGTAGCAGCTACTATCCGGGTTCAACTAGTGGCCTTTTCTAATTTTAATGTAGGAGAAATGGGATCTAACATCATGTCCCACAGGCTATGTAGAGCATTCCTAAGAGGCACTACCCTCTTAAGACCTCCAATAAGAGAACCTCTCCCTCCCGGGATTTAAATCTAGTTTTAGAGACTCTCATTCTCCCCCATTTGAGCCAGATGCTTCTTGCTCATTGAAATTTTTGACATGGAAGACCTTTTCTTAACCGCTATTACTTTAGCTAGGAGGGTTTCAGAGTTACAGGCCTTATATTTTCATCCCCCGTACTTGATTTTCCACAAAGGTAGAGTTTCTCTCTGAACCAGTCCCTCCTTCTTACCCAAGGTGTTTAGAGCACAATTTAAATCAATCCATAGAGCTTCCTGTATTCTTCCCCAATTACGGCAACAAGGCAGAGTATAAGCTCCATCAGTTGGACATTCATAGACAGTTATGTTTTTATTTACACAGGACTAAGGATTTCAGAAAATCTGAGCAATTGTTTATATCCTTTGCAGACAACAAGAAAGGTTGTCCAGTTTCTAAAGTGACCTTATCAAAGTGGCTTTCAGACACTGTCATCCATGTCTACGCTTTGCGGAATAAAGAACTTCCAGGAAAAATTAAAGGACACTCAACTAGGGCCTTGGCTACTTCTATTGGTTTTCAAGCCAAACTGCCTTTAGATTCAATCTGTGCGGCAGCTACAGGAGCTAATCCTCATACCGTTATCTCTCATTACAAAGTAGATGTGGCTTCCTGGAACAGGGCATCCTTTGGTTCCGTGGTCCTGAAGAGTCTTTTCCAGTGAGCCACCCAAGATACAGGTGCTGGGGACACTGTCCCAACCAGCAAGAGCAGAGGCGAGATGGAGACAACATAACATAAAGAAGTTATGTACTCGCCATAATGTTCCATGTTGTTTGTCCTTCATCTCGCCTTCCTTCTTGCATCCCACCCTCCTTCCCCCTCCTGGAGGATCAAGAGGAGTCCTTCTTCCCTTTTTTTTGGCTACACTGGCTGGGTTCCCTTTTGCTTACTAGTTGGTTAGACCTAGTCATTCCTTTCTTTCTCTTTGCTGATGATCACACACTCATATGCAGGTGTTTTTCTCATAAGAGAGTTTAGTAAAATTTTGACCTGTTTAGTCTGGTGTGTTATCATAAACGAGATCTGGGTAACTACCACTAGGCATGTTGAGATAGGGGCTAGCCTCAAGCCAGTAAAAAGCTCTCTCAAACTATAGTATATGGCCGAGTTGGAGCCGAAGATCGGCTCCGAACCCAAACAGTAAGAAGGAAGGCGGGATGAAGGACAACAAACATGGAACGTTATGGTGAGTACATAACTTCTTTTTTTGACAAAGTGTGTAAGTATGAGGAATGCTTTATCTGCAGTTTCTTCTTATGAAGAAAAATCTGCTTTAAATAACTTAGTTGTTCTATTGCACAGGTCACTCCTGATGGTTTGCAGAGTGTGTATGACTCTGTTGATAGTTATTCCAGGGCTATGGGCTGTGGTACTGTTTAAAGGAAATTTGATTGGTTACATTTTCAGAACTTCCCAGATGATGTAAAAATGAGATTTTAACTTTTCCCTTGGATAGAGATTTAATGTTTTGCTCCTCTGCTGCAGAGGTGATCAAAAAGTGTTATGAAAGGAGCAACTGATACTGAGAATTTTTTTAAAGATTTTTCAGTCCACCTTTTCCAAATTGTCCAAGGAATTTTCTTTTTCCTCATCCAATTTTGGCAAAAAACAGACTAAACTTTAACAGAATTCAAGTAAACAGATATCTAAGAAGTCTCAAACCTCCCAAAACCAAGGACAGTCCAGCAAGTCTTTATAACTGTTCAAGAAACCTTGTGACCCCTTCCTACCCTGGCCCATTTTCTCATCCAAAAAGTCTGGATCTCCAGTTTTCTCTTTGGCAACAGATTATTTCAGACAGATGGCTTCTGAAAATGATTCATCAGGGTTACAGATAGCAATGGGAGGCAATTCTTCCTTTCCAAGGTGTTATTCCTCATCCTGCAGATCAGACTGTCTTGTTAAAACTTGTTCTTCATCACATGCTATCCCAAGAAGTGTTAGAACCAGTTCCTTCTTCCAAGATGGGGAACAGGTTTTATTCAAGGAAGTTCCTAGTGTCAGAAAATGCTTGAAGACCAGTTCCAGATCTTCCTTTCCTAAACTTGTTTGTGCTACTGTCCAAATTCAAAATGATGCCACTTCACAACCTGTTACCTCTTCTTTCTCTTTCAAGTTTTGTCGTAACACTAGATTTAAACTTTTATCATTAGATCTCTATTCATCCCGACTTCAGATGTTTCTTCAGGTTTTGCATGTGTGGATCACATTATCAGTTCTTTACCTTACCCTTTGGACTGTACACTGCATCAAGTGTGTTCAAAAAGTGTCTAGCTCCAATTGTAGCTTATTTCAGGCTACAGGGTATCCACATTTTTCCATATTTAGATGACTTGCTTATCTTTGCAGAGTTTATTTCAAAATGTCAGGAATCTCTCTTGGCTAAGAGATCTCTTGCACAAGCTGGGATTACAAGAGAACATTCAAAAGTCTTTATTGACTCCCTCTGACAGGATTACATTCTTTTGATATCAGTTAGACACTTCAGTTCAAAGAGCTTTTCGTCAGCAGGAGAAAATGGATCTTTATTTAGATCTAATTCTAGTGTTTTCCACTCAGACTTCGGTCACTGTGAGGGAATACCTCAGGATTTGGGGTCTCATAGCATCTATGATTTTCATGATACCCCTGACAAGACTCCACATGAGAAAGACACAGTGATATCTGAAATCTCTTTCGTCTCACACCCTTCATCTTTTCAGATCTCAGTATTGGGATTTGTCAGAAGAAAAAATCCTTTGGTGGAGACAACAGATATCCTTAAATCCAGCTCTCCCCATCTTTCTCCCTGTTCCAAAACAGTCTGTTACCACAGACACTTTGGACTTTGCTAGGGAAGCAGTTTCAGGAGGGATAAAATTACTGGGGGTGTGGAACTCCAAGGACAGATGCAGGCACATAAGTATCAATGAGGTGCTCCCCCTGATCAGGGCACTCAACACTCTGAACCATCTTTGGTCCCCGGGACCTCTTCAAGTAGTTACAGGCAATACCACAGTCATGTGATACATCAACAAGCAGTGAGGAACCAGGTTGTACTCCCTTTGCAGACTAACCATATTAGCCTGGGATATAGCTTCACAACAAATCGCACTCTAAAGGTATCCTACATTCCATCAGAGCAAAATTGTGTGGCAGACAGGCTGAGCAAGACCAGGGCACACCCTCATAAATGGAAACTAGATCAGGGTTGTGGGAGGAGTTCCTAAAGTAGACCTCTTTGCCTCCTCTCTGAACAATCAACTGGCAAAATTCTGTTCCAGGATTCTATGTAAGAAGGCATGGGAAACAAATGCCTTTTCTTTTCTTTTCTTTGGGCAAGAATGTTCCTGTATGCCTTTCCACACTTTCCACTAATATCCAGGGTACTTCTGAAAATTGAAAAAGAATCCCACGATCATTGTGATAAGTCCCTTCTGGCCCAGGCAACGTCATCCTTCTTTTTGAAATAGCAAGGCACAGTCACCACAAGCTTCCTCACAGAATGGATCTACTCACACAAGAAGAGGGGTGTTTGATACACCCTGACATCAGTCATCTTTATTTAACTGTCTGCATGATAGGGTCTTAATTCCTTTTAGAGACATGTTTTCTGAGGACGTGCAGCAGGTACTAATGGAGGCAAGAAAGCCTGTTACTAGAAAATTATACATTAGCAAGTGGAAGAGGTTTTCTAGTTGGTCCCAACAACATAAACAGAACCCACTTCAAGGCTAGTTATTCTCTATTTTTACAATATTTGTGGTATTTACTATCCTATGGGCTTTCTTATTCCTCTTGTAGGATTGTTTAGTGGCCATTTCAGAGTGTCTGTCCATGGATCCTCCCATTTCAAGGCAGTCTCGTGTAAAAATGTTCTTAAAAAGGGTTTTGCATAAGAGGCGTCCAAGTAAACCGGTGGGCCCTCCTTGAGATCTTAATTTTGTGTTTTGTGCTCCATTTTAACCAGATAATGTGGCTGACTTGAGGTTCTTAACATTGAAAACAGTTTTACTGATTGCTCTGACCTTTGCAAGAATGGTATCTGAGTTACAAGCTCTTATGGTGAGTCAGCCCTACCTCATTTTACATGAGACTGTTTTTCTTTGAGAACTACTCTTTCTTTTATGACTAAAATGGTATCTGAGTTCATTTTAAGCCATACTATCCATCTTCCAGTTTTCTTTCCTGAATATAAAAGTGAGGGAGAAGGGACAACACTATACCTTGAATGTCCACAGACAACTCAGGTGCTATCCTGATAGAACTAAATGCTTTATATCTTCATATCAATTGTTCATTATTTGTGAAGGTAAGAAGGGACAAGCCGTGTCAAAACGATTATTTCCAAATGGTTGTCTAAGGCTATTACCATTTGTTATACTCGCTCTGATAAATCTATATTATGCAGCTTCAAGGCTCACTCTAACCAGGGCCTTGGCTTCATTTATGGAAGTGGTTAGATTCTAGAAGTGTTCTAGAAGCTGCTAATTGGTCCTCTGTACATACTTATACAAAGCACTGTAAGCTTGAGTCGTTCCCTATGTCTAGATCAAGCTTTACCAGGGCCATTCTCCAAGGGCTCCTGGACCTTTCTTCTTCCACCTCCGAAATAAATTTAGCTATGGTAATCTACTAGTATTGCTAAAGCTACTACAGCAATGATCAGTATGAAGATCATAGTGCAGTTGTGTAAGTTGTACTTAAAATAATAGCAGTTGTTTGAATTATCATTACTGCAGTAGCCACTCCATCCCTTCATCCCCTTGTTTTTGGGTGTTTTTTTATGCCAGAGTGTGGATTTTTATTTTTTGTTATTCATAGCAATGACCTTTTAGGGCTCAGCTTCCCTCTCTGTGCTGTCAAGAAAGCTCTGAAGGGCTTTTCTAGCAAACTGTTTTTTTTTTTTGGTTATCTCAGCTCAAGCAGCATGACAGTTTGGATACATGGAAGATGCCCTGAAGCTTTGGAAGCTAGCTGGCTGTTATATCTTTGGCAGGGTATAACCCATGTAAGGCTGCTGCAGCAGTGATCATCTAAACATTTACTGGTATGGTTAGTTCAACTTTCACAACTGTACTTTTTCTCTCTGATGTGATATTCCCTTGGAAGGATTTTCTTTTTCTGAAACCTCAATCAGAATGAATCAGTTGGTTCATTTGGGGAAATTATGACCTTCCTTTGTCATTAAAGAAGTATTATGATTTATTACTACTGGAATTTCCTGAACCTATTCCAGTTCCTTCTGTTCATCCAGCATTGGAGAATGTGTTTATTTCAGCCTGAAACTTGTCTGATAGCCAGCCTTCTGCCCATAAGAAAGCAGATAGATTGTATAAAGTTTCTCAGTCTTATAACTGTTTATTTTCTAATCCCAGATCAGACCTAGTGGTGATTTCCTTGTTAAATCCAGTTGTTGTGAATCATCTAGTAAATGATAATCCCTCCCCTTTTACAAGAAAAGGAAAGTCTTTGAAAGATTTAGGGGAAAAGTATATTCTTATGCAACACTTGTTTTTAGAATTCTTATTTTAAAGTCTGCATGTTAAAATATATATATATATACCACAACAAGCAAACGAGAAATAACTTGTTATACCACAAGAATAGAAGACTCCACAGTGACCATAAAGAATTTAATCCACTAAAAGACGAATTTCACAGTAACAGGAATACACAACCAATGTTGTAATCTCCTTCTCTCTAGCGCCTCGGCAAGTAGCCTTTTCAGAGTAAAAGATGTTCTTATACTAACTTACAATTCTTTTTATATCATACAAACCCCTCCCAAATCAATTAACATTCAATTACACAATTAATTAACTAAAAACTGTAAAAGACATAAAAAACGTAACTTTCCAATAAAAATATATACATTAAAGTAAACTTTTCCATGAACAATCACAATTTAAACCATTTGGTTTAAGAGTATTAAATTTCAATATCAAATATAATTCCTTTTTCTTAACATTTGTTTTATACATTTTTCATTCAAATATTTAATGTTTTGAATACTGTCCAATACTGTCACCTTAATACCATCATTTCTACCTCTGTGATGGCTATGAAAATGAACAGCCAAGGGACTAGTTACTTTATTATTTGTAATATCTCTTGCATGCTCTTTAATTCTGCAAGCTAATGTTCTTTTTGTCTCTCCAATATAATATTTTTTGCAAGGGCATTCAATACCATAAACTACTGCTGATGAATTACAGTTATAAATTCCTCTTGTTGTAAAGGCAATTCCATTGATTTCATCAAATTGCTTAACAATAAACCTACAAATAATACATTTGCCACACTTTTTCACCATGTTGAGTAACTTGTGTATACAGCAACATGTTTGGCATTTCAAATCGACTATGTACCAAAAAGTCCTGAATATTTCTACCCCTTCTATAGGAAAAACCTATATTTTTATCTGACAAATAGTTCAATTCTTTTTTTATTATATTCCAACTATATCTAATATGTTCATTAATGTTTTCCGATATTATAGAAAAGGTAGAAACAAAATACATTACATCCCTTGACTCCTGTGATACATTCCATTACCCCTTTGTTATATTTCCTTGCTTTTTAACTTTTTAAACTTTCTTTAAGGTAATACTCATCATAGCCTCTTAATTTAAATTTGTTATAACTTTGTACATACTCCTTTTCCTAATATTAGGGTTACTACATAATCTATTCACCCTAATAAACTCAGTATATGGAATTGCCTTCATAATATGTGTAGGATGATAACTACTACCATGCAATACTGAACCTAATCCTTGAAATTTTCTATGAATTTGATATTCTAACAACTTATTATTCAGTCCTATTAATGAGACATCCAAATATTGCACTTTCTGTCCATTTTGAAGTCCATCAAACCTTATACCCATACTATTATTCTGTATTTCCTTCAAAACGTTTGCACATCTTCTTGTCCACCTTTGCAGATGAACAACAAATCGTCAATAAAACGATAATATTTGTACACATATTTTTTAAAAAAAGAATTATTATATATATGTTTGATCTCAAAATATCCCATGAATACATTAGCATAGCTTGGGGCAAAAGCTGCCCCCATCGCCGTGCCTTGCTTTTGCCTATATATTGAACCATTAAATTCAAATATATTATTTTTCAAACATATATCCATTAATTCCAATACATATTGAACTGCATCTGTACGACCCATAAAATATTTAATAGCATCCTTTCCATCCTCATCTTTTATATTTGTGTACAAACTAACCACGTCAATCACTACAAAATACATATTATCTTGCCAGTTAATGTCCTTTATTTTTGAAATCAAATCAAACACATCCTTGATGTAAGAAGGTAAATTATACACCACTGGCAATAGATAATTATGCAGAAATTTTGAAATATTTTCCAAAAAAACCATTTGTGGCTGAAACTATCAGACGTCCTGTCCTGGTGGAGGAAATTTATTTTTATGCATTTTGGGTATACAATAAAAACCTGGCATTCTAGGAGTATTTATATTAAACTTGTCTTTTATGTCTTTATACGAGAAATACTGCAATCTATAACCCTTGTCAATAACATACTCATACTTTTTCTGGGCTTCTAAATAAGCATTTAGTCCCACTTCTTCATAAACCTCTTCATCCATTAAATGTGCATAGCACATATCTAAATACTGGGCCACATTTAAAATTACCAATTTCCCTCCTTTGTCAGAAGGTTTAAATACTATATTTTTATCTTTGCTGAGATTATTCAAACATTCCCATTCTGTTTTAGACAAATTATAGTCCATTCCTCTTTTGTGACGTTGAAATTTTTCAAATTCTGCTTCAACATTGTGCGTTAATGCCTTTTGAAAATATCTAATATTCTCATTGCTTTGTAATGGCATAAAAGTACTAACTGTTTTTATCATGCTAGTATCAAATTCTATGCATTCATTATTATCTAATTCTGAATTGCAAGAAAAAAATTCTTCATTTCCATCAAGAACAGAAGCATCATGAGCCATAACATCACTGCCACCCCCACCATGACACATAATAGATTCTTCATTATTATGTTGAAACATGTCCATTAAATGTAACTTCCGACTAAAATAAAATATGTCAGCCTTTAATAAATGTACCCTTGGAATAACCGTGGGTACAAATTTTAGCCCTCTATTTAGAACATTTAAGGCACATTGCGACAAGTTTCGACCAGATAAATTTATTACATACTCACAATTAGATGAATCAAAACTAGCATAACTTATTTTAGTCCCACTGTTTGTCCCATTTACTTTTTTTGTTTGTACGCTCCTTTCCATAACCTTCTCTGTTGTAGCCTTGTCCATTCCAACTCCGTTTCCGACTGAAACGGTTATCTTGAAACGCATTCATTCCCCTGTTGTTCCCTGGTTTTGGAAGCACTGGAAACTCTTCATTATCAGTCTCACCCTCCGTATGCGATAAACCACTCTCAGCTGAGGTACACGCCATGCCTTCCATTTCCGACTCATTCTCTTTGCTCAAAACGCACCGTTGTCGTCGTGCTCTGGGATTGGTCGACAGAAGAAACGCCTTTTACTTTCATAGTCCCAAGATCTCTATGCAATTTACTTTTTACGGTCTATGAGCTCAGACTCATACACCATTAACTGTTCATTTGTTTTGACCAGAAACTGTTGAAGCTCATCATGTTTGATTTTACTCGATATATCAGCACATATTACCTTTATTTCTTCTCTTAACTTGTGCTTTTGAGCACATCTCTTTCTATGAGTATCCGCACCCATTCTTTACTGCACCGATGTGCAGCTGCTAGCCATCTGTCATGAAACTGCTTATCTTCAGAACAGGTTAAATCAAACGGAGTGGATGGATTTTTAACACTTAGCCCTCTAGGAGTGATGTCTAACTCCTCATACCGCTGAAGACTTTGCAAATTCAGAAATACAGAAGTCTCTTTGAATAATAACTTTTCTATTTGTACATATAAATCACGAATTTCAGGTGCAATTAATGTCTCTACTTTCTTACCAACACGTGCAAATGGATTCTGTTGCCACAACTTACGCTCCTGCTGCCATTTGTTATATATAACAGATGCTGCCTCTCCGTTATATATTTCATCCCTTACTTGTGCTGCTCCAGCATTATTAGTACCGCCTGTACCATTTGAAACAGCAAAAAAACTGTCAATAGATTTTTGTGTACTGTCCATAGCAGTCTCTCTGAACATCCTTGGTAGTCCTGCAAAGGAGTCACTCGCCATGAATATATACCACAACAAGCAAACGAGAAATAACTTGTTATACCACAAGAATAGAAGACTCCACAGTGACCATAAAGAATTTAATCCACTAAAAGATCTAATTTCACAGTAACAGGAATACACAACCAATGTTGTAATCTCCTTCTCTCTAGCGCCTCGGCAAGTAGCCTTTTCAGAGTAAAAGATGTTCTTATACTAACTTACAATTCTTTTTATATCATACAAACCCTCCCAAATCAATTAACATTCAATTACACAATTAATTAACTAAAACTGTAAAAGACATAAAAAACGTAACTTTCCAATAAAAATATATACATTAAAGTAAACTTTTCCATGAACAATCACAATTTAAACCATTTGGTTTAAGAGTATTAAATTTCAATATCAAATATAATTCCTTTTTCTTAACATTTGTTTTATACATTTTCATTCAAATATTTAATGTTTTGAATACTGTCCAATACTGTCACCTTAATACCATCATTTCTACCTCTGTGATGGCTATGAAAATGAACAGCCAAGGGACTAGTTACTTTATTATTTGTAATATCTCTTGCATGCTCTTTAATTCTGCAAGCTAATGTTCTTTTTGTCTCTCCAATATAATATTTTTTGCAAGGGCATTCAATACCATAAACTACTGCTGATGAATTACAGTTATAAATTCCTCTTGTTGTAAAGGCAATTCCATTGATTTCATCAAATTGCTTAACAATAAACCTACAAATAATACATTTGCCACACTTTTTCGTACCATGTTGAGTAACTTGTGTATACAGCAACATGTTTGGCATTTCAAATCGACTATGTACCAAAAAGTCCTGAATATTTCTACCCCTTCTATAGGAAAAACCTATATTTTTATCTGACAAATAGTTCAATTCTTTTTTTATTATATTCCAACTATATCTAATATGTTCATTAATGTTTTCCGATATTATAGAAAAGGTAGAAACAAAATACATTACATCCCTTGACTCCTGTGATACATTCCATATTACCCTTTGTTATATTTCCTTGCTTTTTAACTTTTTTTAAACTTTCTTTAAGGTAATACTCATCATAGCCTCTTAATTTAAATTTGTTATAACTTTGTACATACTCCTTTTCCCTAATATTAGGGTTACTACATAATCTATTCACCTAATAAACTCAGTATATGGAATTGCCTTCATAATATGTGTAGGATGATAACTACTACCATGCAATACTGAACCTAATCCTTGAAATTTTCTATGAATTTGATATTCTAACAACTTATTATTCAGTCCTATTAATGAGACATCCAAATATTGCACTTTCTGTCCATTTTGAAGTCCATCAAACCTTATACCCATACTATTATTCTGTATTTCCTTCAAAAACGTTTGCACATCTTCTTGTCCACCTTTGCAGATGAACAACAAATCGTCAATAAAACGATAATATTTGTACACATATTTTTTAAAAAAAGAATTATTATATATATGTTTGATCTCAAAATATCCCATGAATACATTAGTAGCTTGGGGCAAAGCTGCCCCATACGTGCCTTGCTTTTGCCTATATATTGAACCATTAAATTCAAATATATTATTTTTCAAACATATATCCATTAATTCCAATACATATTGAACTGCATCTGTACGACCCATAAAATATTTAATAGCATCCTTTCCATCCTCATCTTTTATATTTGTGTACAAACTAACCACGTCAATCACTACAAAATACATATTATCTTGCCAGTTAATGTCCTTTATTTTTGAAATCAAATCAAACACATCCTTGATGTAAGAAGGTAAATTATACACCACTGGCAATAGATAATTATGCAGAAATTTTGAAATATTTTCCAAAAAACCATTTGTGGCTGAAACTATCGGACGTCCTGGTGGAGGAAATTTATTTTTATGCATTTTGGGTATACAATAAAAACATGGCATTCTAGGAGTATTTATATTAAACTTGTCTTTTATGTCTTTATACGAGAAATACTGCAATCTATAACCCTTGTCAATAACATACTCATACTTTTTCTGGGCTTCTAAATAAGCATTTAGTCCCACTTCTTCATAAACCTCTTCATCCATTAAATGTGCATAGCACTTTTAGTGGATTAAATTCTTTATGGTCACTGTGGAGTCTTCTATTCTTGTGGTATAACATGTTAAAATATATGCTTGTGTCTTTCGAGAATATATTGAGCTTTATGGTTTCTTTTCTCTCCTTTGAGGAAAAATTATATTTCTGTGATTTTATTGCTTCTGTGTCTCAAATGACTAAAGGTTCTTTTATGTGTGCCTATAATTCAGCTGATGCATTGAAGCTTCCCTGACCAGGAATCAAACCCGGGCCATGGTGGTGAGAGCACTGAATCCTAACCACTAGACCACCAAGGTCTCCCCTGATGCCACTTCAAGACCTGCTGCTACAGAACCTGTTATGAGAAGGTTTGCTCAGTTGTGCACAAGTCATCTTGCTAAGGATGGAAAAGTTGGAATTTTGAATTCTCCTTCAGATGGAGAGGATTTGTTTGGACCATCTGCTGCAGTGTTTCTCGGACTGATTCTCTGTTCAGCCTTCCTTCTCCATATTTGTCAAGAGTTTTAGCTGTCTGTACATTATGTAAAAAGCAAAATAAACAGACATAGCAAGCTGCTGGTAAACAAACTTTTAAAAAGCAATGGCAAAGGAGCTCCAAAAAGAAAGGATAAACCCCATTCAGGAACAGGGGCAGTCTAAAAGTCTGAATGACTGTCTGCAGAATCGCCCCTTCCTAACCTGGTAAGACTCAAATTCTTCCTCAAAATCTGTCCCTCCATTTTTCTTTTTGGCAATTGATAGTCTCAGATAAATGGATTCTGAGCATTACTCATCAGGAATAGATATGGCAGTGGGAAGCTCTCCTTTCTTTTCAGGGGATTCCTCCTCATCCGCCAGATCAGGCTTCTTTTTTCCCTGCTGTCATTCAGCATCTGTTAACTCAGGAGGGTGATGGAAGCTTTCGTTCATTTTTAGAAAGGAGTTTTTTTTTTATTTGACTGCTTCTGGTACCAAAGAAAGAAGCATTATGGAGACCATTCCTAGATCTTTCCTTTTTTAAACCAGTTTTTGAAAGTTACAAAGTTCAAAATTTTAGGCCTGCACAACCTTTTAACCCCCAATCCCCTATTTAAGTTTTAGTGACCCAAGATTTAAAAGATGCTTTGTTAGTGTTAGTGGTGCAACAGGTAGCTCACTTACCTGCGGTGCAGAAGGCTATGTTCTGTTCCCACACCAGGTAGTTGGTTTGCTAACACTACAGTGCAACATAAGGAGGAGGAAATCTTAAACCGTGGTCCCATCTGCTGGAGTTGGTGGTAGCATAGGTGGATGTAAAAGATCCCATGGCATTTATTGAAAAGAGTAAAAGAAGTTCCTCGACTCCCTGGACATATTTCCTTTAGTAGAATAAATACTACCTCAGATCTTCCCTGAAAAGAGGTCACTAGCCTCGTTGGGCTAACCTAGTCAACAAAAGATAGATCAATAAATAAACAAACATTCCTATAGTACCAGATTTCAAATGTTTCTTAACTCATTACAACCAAATGATGCCTGTAGGTGTTTCTACAGTTACATCCTACTGACATCTAAAGGTGTCAGATATTACTTGTTCATATTTGCATTAATAATTTCAAAATCATGCTACATACAAAGTACAAAAATATTTCATCTTAAAGCATACACAGTAGCAAACACAATTGTGTTGATATTTGACCTCTAACTAGTGCAGGTAGAGAGATATTAATTATTGATCATGTAATATTTATTTATATTGTTATAAATAAATATCATTCTTTCTAAATATTTGACGTGAAAGCTCTAAGCTGGATGAACCAAATACTGCCAATAGTATGTGGGTAATATTAGTTGCTGCCCAGATATTGTAAGTTATTTACAAACTATTATAAATTTAATAGTTACTCTGTTTAATGTTACTTATTAAAAGCAGTTTAAAACTTGAACCTAAAGAACACTACTACTATATAATAATTTGCGCTGAAAAGTTTGCCATTTACAGTTCTTTAGTAATCCCTATGGTTCTAGAGATATGAATATTTGTTTGAAATGTAAGAATATACATTCTACCAAAAAGCTTAGGCTCTGCCCATTGGAAGTTACAGTGCAAACGTTCAGAGCTCCATTGGTGGGAATGAGTTAAGGTTGTCTGTTTTTGGAACATACTTTCAGTTCAATGCATTACACTTTGGGTTATCAACTCCTCCAGAGGTATTCACAAAATGTCTCACTTCGGAGATAGCCTAGTGTGGACTGCAAGGTGTTCACATTTTTCCTTACTGAGATGACTTTTTATCTAGTATCATATGTTTTAGGATTGCCCCTCTCCTGGCATGAGATTGTGCATGCTGATCACATTGACCAGGTTTTACCTCTGCGCAAGGCACCCAACGCCCTCGATCCCACTACTTGGAGCAGACCTTCTCCCTCAAAAGAAAACCATTTTCTTCCCTAGACAGCACAATATCACATTAACCAGGTTTTACCTCTGTGCAAGGCACCCAACGCCCTTGATCCCACTACTTGGAGCAGACCTTCTCCCTCAAATGAAAACCAGATGTTAAGTTGTCAAGTTGTCAATCTCACCTTCATTCTTGCTGGATGGGTTATCGGCTCCAACTCGGCCTATACTAAAGCTCAAGAGCTAATTTTACCGGCTCGAGGCAACTCTATATCCCATGATGCTAGGCGCTAACTACCCAGATCTCGTTTGCCGCTTTCGCTAGCGAGGTGCTTTTTTTACCGGCTCCACAGGTCAGTGAAAAATTTTCAAATTTTTCTACTCCTATATTAGGATTTTTCCCTTTTATTTTTAAATAGACTAGTACCTTAGTATAACACTTCTGTTGGGTTCCCATTTTTGTTAATCCCTAAGCCCAAAAGTTATATCCCTCCCCTGTTAAGGTTAGGCCTTAGGCCCTTTCCGTTTTTTTTTTTTCCCGTTCCCTTTTTTTTGGGACAGTTAGGTGTGTGTTTGGGTTTGTTAACCTTTAATTTTACTGTGTGTGTGTGTTTTAACTTTCTTCCCTTGACAGCTTAATGTCTAAAGACATTAAAGTCTCAGGCTTCAAGAAGTGTGACTCGTGCTGTCAGAAAATGTCACTGACAGACGGTCACACTTCTTGCATGTATTGCCTGGGACCCCTGCACCTGCAGGACTCTTGTTCTGTTTGTCATGCGTTCAGTCCAAGAGTCCTGCAGGAGCGCAGGAATAAGTTAATATTGAGGGGCTTATTAAAGCCCGAAGGTTCCCCGGCTAAGTCCTTGCTGGGGAAACCTTCGAAGCCATCCAAACCGTCGGCCCCGTGCTCCAAGCCTTCGGCTGGTGGCTCACCTACTGCGTCACGACCGGCTCCAGCTGGAGCCGATACGGCTATGTCGCAGTCTTCTGCATCGGCTCCAGCCGGAGCCGATGCCTCAAAGACTCTGTCTTCAGGGTCAGCTTCTGTCGGAGCCGACGTCTCTTTGGCTGTATCGGCACCACTAGTTTCGGTGCCATCTTCCACCCGCAAAAGATCTAGATCTGGAATCTATTCACTCGGCTCTGAGATCGCCTTTGCTCTCGGAGCGGAGCCATCGGAGCCATTCCTCTCGGTCTTCCAGGCTTTCGGACCATGACCTCGAGAGGGTGGTTAGCAGACTCCTAAAGTCTCAGGCACTGGCCCAAATGCTTCATAGCCCATCTCAACAGACAGTGGCTTTACCCATTCCATCTTCGATTCCTCCTCCGAATCTGCCCCTGAGTTCAGAGCCGGAGCTCATCGGAGCCGTGACCGTCGAGACATCGGAGCCGATACCTCCCCCTTCGGCTCCGTCGTCTGCTCCGATCTCTTCCATGGTCCCATCCTTGGAGGGATCCGGGCGCTTGGACTTCATCGTCGGCTCCGAGGGGGCGAGTGGCATCGGACCCTTGTCCGACCCCGTTCTCCCTCTCGGAGCGTCGGCGCTGGTGAGCTCGGCCCCGACATCGGCTTTGGAGCCATCCCTCTCGGTGCCGGCTGGGGTTCCTATTTCTTTGGAGCGGGAGCCCTCTGTCCTGCCTGATACGGGCGCCTTCGAGGTCATGCAGAGTGTACTGGCCCCAGTGCCTGCTCCACGGTCAGCTCCATCAGCTCCTCCCACTGTAGTGCCTGTTGCGGTCTCTACCCACTCTCTCATTCCCGACCATAGAGATCCAACGCCTCAGGTTTCCCCATTGGGAATATCCTCCTCTTCCGAGGCTTCCCCTGATCCGTCAGGTGAACCCCCTCGAAAGAGGACATGTAAGAGGAAGCATGTGGACTCCCCTGAGTCCATCACATCTGATACCAACTTGGATGAGTCGGAAGGGTCCCCACGGTCCCCCTCTGAGGATGTCTCCTTTTCTGACATCCTTGAAATCCTCAAGCAGAGGGGGAACTGGTCTACCCTCAATCCTTCCGAGGACAAGTCGGTTTACCTGGAGGCGTTTGGTTCTCGCCCTTCCACCTCCTGGGTGTCTCCTCCTTTTGACCCCCTCATGGAAGTGGTGGCGCGGAAGGTGTGGACGGCCCCTGATACGATGGAACCCACCCCACGGAGGCCTTCCAAATTTATCACAGCCCCGTCAGATAAACAATTTTTAACTAAGGGTGTCCCAGTTGATGCCATGGTGGTGGCTGCAGCCACTAAGAAGGAACTGGCTGATCCTTCAGTGCCTATCCATCCTCCTAATAAGGAATCTAGGACTATGGATAGGTACGGCAAGCGGATGTTCTCTTCAGCGACCTTCGCCATGAGGTCGCTGAATTACTTGTGCCATTTCACCCGCCTTCAAAGAGACATTCTCAAAGAAATGGGTGATACCCTACAGGATCCAACAGCTGCAGGGTCTCAGGACAAAATCAACTCCCAGCTAGGAACCCTAAATTCCATTGTCAACTCCTCTATGCGGCTTATTTCCTATGCAGCCGATGGAGCGAGTAGAGCTGCAGGCACAGGCATGGCTTTAAGGCGTCATGCCTGGATGCGGCTTTGCAACTTCGCAGACCCCTTCAAGGAGTCCTTCACTAACTCCCCCTTTGATGGTTCGGCGTTGTTTGGACCTCAAGTGAAGGATACTTTGACCAGATGCGAACAAGATGGCAAGACTCTCTCTGCCGTGGGAGTCCGTTTTTCAACCCCGTCTAGACCATATCCTAAGGGTCAAAAGGGTGGGAAAATGTGGTTCCGCAAATCACAGGGAGTCACGCCTGATGCAAGAGGTCAGTTCCCCCCGAGAGGCACGGGGGGGGACAACAACAGACGCCGCCCTAGAGGCAGAGGATGTCCGCAGAATCAGGGTAACAGAGAGTCTCTCTCTGACAAACCCTTCCAGCATCCCTGAGAAGCTGCCCGACTGTCCACCTTTGGAGGCAGTCAGGGGAAGATTATCGCTGTACCCAGAAGCCTGGCTTTCTCTCACACAAGACAAATGGGTACAGTCGATTATATCCGAGGGTTACAAAATTCCCTTTATCCACACCCCAACTCGGCCAAAAGGGCACTTCCCAGACGTTCCACCCAGTCTAAGGGAACAAGCAGTACTAGAAGTATCAAAACTGCTAACAAAAAGAGCCATCCAGCCAGTCCCAGCAGACCAACTAGGATCCGGAATCTACTCCAAGTTCTTTTTGGTACCAAAAAAGACAGGAGACTGGAGGCCAATATTGGATCTCAGCAGGCTAAACAAGTCTGTAAAAAGAATGAAGTTCCGGATGGTCACGCTACAGTCCATTCTACCCTTTCTGGGTCAGGACAATTGGATGTGCTCAGTGGACCTTCAGGATGTGTACTATCATATCAAGATGCACAGGCGCTCCAGGAGGTTTCTCCGCTTCCGGCTGGGGGCCAGTCACTACCAGTTCAGGGCCCTGCCCTTTGGTCTCACTACAGCCCCCCGAGTGTTCACCAAATGCATGGCAGTGGTTACGGCTCATCTGAGACGTCAAGGATTCCGGGTGTTTCCGTATCTAGACGACTGGCTCCTTACTGCCACCACCAGGCATCAGCTTCTTCTTGCCAGAGATTACACCATTCAAACTTGCAAAGGGCTAGGTATCTCCATAAATTTCGAAAAGTCTGCCTTGTCGCCTTGTCAGTCTATTACCTTCATAGGTGCCACCTTGGACACCATACAGCTCTCAGCAAAATTGACCGAGAAAAGAGTTTTAGATATTCGAAATCATGTTCATGTCCTCCTTCAGAGCAAAAGAATCCAGGCCAGGTTTGTTCTAAAAGTGTTAGGTCTCATGGCGGCAGCCATCACGCTACTTTCCCTTGCTTGCTTTCACATGCGGCTCCTTCAGTGGATGCTCTTCTCCCAGTGGTCCTTCCAACAACTTCCTTTGACACACAACATCATAATAACTCTATCCTGCAAGAAACATCTGTCTTGGTGGATGGTCTCCCCTCAACTCCTTCAGGGCAGACCATTCGTTCCTTCCCCTCCGGTCGCCACGGTCACAACGGACGCCTCCCTGATCGGGTGGGGGGGGCATTTTCAGGGCAGGACAGTCCAGGGCACATGGCAACCTTTCGAATGCCACCTGCACATAAATGTCCTGGAGATGAGAGCAGTGCTTTTGGCATTGCAAGCCCTCCAAGACTCTCTTCCCTTAGGGACTATTGCAGTTCAGATGGACAATATGTCCGTAGTGTGGTATATCAACAAGCAGGGTGGAACCAAGTCCTATCCCCTGTGTCGAGAGGCACTCAGACTTTGGCAATGGGTGATCTCTTCTCAGCGGTTTCTGATAGCAACGCATATCCCCGGGAAGTCCAACATCATAGCGGACAGGTTGAGCAGAGCTATTCTCATGCCACACGAGTGGTCTCTTAAGCAATCAGTAGCGGACGAGATTTTTCAGAAGTGGGGTCTTCCTTGCTGCGATCTTTTTGCAACACCTCAGAACAGCAAGCGCCTCGACTTTTTCACTCTCTTTCCCCTTCCAGGCCATCCCCCCAGAGACGCTCTAGTCCACGATTGGCCTTGGGGACTTCTATACGCTTTTCCCCCCTTTTCATTAATCATTCAGTTGATTCAGAAAGCTACCGCCTTGAGAGCCAGGATGATCCTCATTGCCCCTTATTGGCCTCGACAAATATGGTTCCCGTTCCTGCATCATTATCTTTTGGAACAGCCTTGGCATCTGGACCCAGTGCCAGATCTTTTGGCCCACCAGTCAGGGCGGCTGCACCAATCCCTCCAAACTCTCAACCTCACAGCTTGGTTGCTCCACTTCCATCCCTAGCCAGGCTTCCCCTGATTTCCAATTCTGTCCGTGATATTATTGTAGCGTCCCTTAAATCCTCTGCCAGAAGGATTTATACTAGTAAATGGAAGCATTTTTCCTTTTGGGCAAGGGCTAGGAAATATAGATCCCTTCACTGCTCCTATACAATCAGTTCTAGATTTCCTAGCTGAAATTTTTTCATTCAGGCTCTTCATCCTCTACAGTAAAGGTTCAGTTAGCGGCCATTTCAAATTTTCACATAGGCCTATCGGACTCCAGCATCATATCCCACAAGCTTTGTAAAGCCTTCCTTAAGGGTATCTTTTTACTCAAACTCCCAATCAAAGACCCCCCCACCACAGTGGAATTTGAATTTGATTTTAACATCCTTGATTCTTCCTCCCTTTGAACCTGTGGCTTCCTGTTCTTTAAAGTTGCTCTCTTGGAAAACTCTCTTCCTAGTTGCCATAACTTCCGCTAGGAGAGTATCAGAACTCCATGCCCTTTACATTCGTCCTCCTTATCTAGTTTTCCACAAAGATAAAGTTTCTCTCAGAACTAACCCGTCTTTTTTGCCCAAGGTGGCTTCTCAGGCAAATTTAAATCAATCTATCGATCTTCCAGTTTTCTTCCCTAATTATTCTAACAGGGCGGAGCAAAAACTGCATTATCTGGACGTTCATCGTCAGCTCCGTTACTATCTGGACAGAACTAAACAAACCAGGAAATCTGATCAGCTTTTTCTGTCCTATGCGGTAAAATTAGCTCTCAAGCTTCAGTATAGGACGAGTCGGAGCCGATCCCATCCAGCAAGAAAGAAGGCGAGAAGAAGACAACTAACATGGAACGTTATGGTAGGTACATAAATTCTCATTTCTTCCCTAGACCATGCACAATTGCTGCTCTGCTAAATATCACATTAACCAGGTTTTACCTCTGCACAAGGCACCCAATGCCAGCGATCCCACTACTTGGGGTAGACCTTCTCCCTCAAAAGAAAACCAATTTCTTCCCTAGACAGCACAATATCACATTAACCAGGTTTTACCTCTGTGCAAGGCACCCAATGCCCTTGATCCCACTACTTGGAGCAGATCTTCTCCCTCATACGAAAACCAGTTTCTTCCCTAGACCACGCACAAGTGCTGCTCTACTAAATGTAAGCTTCAGTAGATTTTAGATACTGAATTACTGAGTTAAAACGTGTTCTGCGTGGCCTTGTTAGCGTGCACACATGCTCTTTTTCTAGGATGACCCTCCCCCCTTCCTCCACTTGTTCTACTTCTACCTGTACCACCAGCACCTTCACAGTTGATGGTAGTAAAGCTCTGTTTCTCTAGTCCCATTGAGTACATTCTTGTCCTGCTAAAAGTGCTAGCCTGAAGAGTTACCATTAATCTTCAGACCCTATCTCACTAGGCATCTCCTCAACCTAGCTTTAGACTAGGTGAGAAGACATTTCCTCCCCTTTCAATTTTAAGATCAGATTCCCCTTAACAGAAAAGAAATTGAAACAAATTAACTAAAAGAAATAATAGTGTAAGAGCTGCGTTTGACCTACTCTACTCTCAGCACTTACCTATAGCTCACAGATAACTTCCCCACGCTTCTCTGCTGGGGTAGCTATGCCCGCTCCGTTCGCCCTCTGTGCTCACTCCGCTCCCCTACCCTGCCCCCATATCCCACCCGTCCACAGCACACCTAGCTTTATTCCTCACTTTCCCCACCCTCCTAGCCTAATTACCCAATAGGAGCTCTTCCCTCATTCACTCCTCCTACTTACAGCCTTCCCACTTAAACTCATTGCTCTGTCGAACTTCCCTCGCAATTAAAGTCCCCTCCTCATTCTTATACTTCTAGAAAACCTTTATCTCTTTCTATACCCTCTCTTCTTCATAGCCATCTCTCTGATCCAACTCTGCACATATGATTCTCCTTTTGCTCATATATGCTTTCCTTGAGTCACCACACCATCCATGCCCCCTGCTTCCTCTTTGTGTTCCTAATTTCCCTATACTATGTCAGCTCATATTCCTCCAATACTTGTCTAATATTACCTACAAAAATAACCACCATACAAACCCACCTACACCCTCAATCTTTCTCTCATTACCATTCTGTCTCCTCTTCGCTTATTCAGCCTAACCCTCTGCACCTATTCCACCCTAAAATCTTCACCACAGTTAAGATACTGACACCTAAACTAATCTTAGATCTACCTAAACACATACCTTGCAAAATCCAAATGGCTAAAGGATATTTCCTTTAACAACCTAGTCTTAGATGGAGATATCAATCCCAACCCTGATCCTAGTCCCTTTGTTAGCAACACCTACCCCTTATCCCCTTCCTCCCCCCACAACACCCTAAAAATCTTTATTATCAACGGCCAGACTCTTAACAACAAAGTTCACAAATTGCAAGCTTGGCTAAGCCATAACCAACTGGACATCTTAGCCATCTCTGAAACTTGGCTGAAACCCTATATCTCTGACTCTGAGATCCTGCCCCCAGGATTTTATACTCTCAGAAATGACCAACTAAATAAAAAAGGTGGTGGCATGGCCTTAGTCTACTCTAACCTTCTTACCTTAATTCCCCTCCAAATTCCAATTCCTCAATTCAAGAACACTGAACTGACTGCTGGACTACTAAAAATGAATAAACATGAGAATATCTGCATTATTGCCCTATATATCTCACCTGGTAACAATATCTCTACCCTTGAAGATATTCTCCTGTGGGCTTCTACTGAAATTAACTACGAAACCTACATTTTAGGAGATGTAAATATTGACTGGAATAAAGTCAGTAGCTCCTCTCCCTCCCTATCCATTAACCTCTATAACTTTACTCAAATAATCCACTCCATCACCCGACCTAACAAAACAAATCCCCCTGGATCCACTATAGATTGGATCCTAGTCTCCGATCCCAATAAAATAAACAACTCTGGCACAATTCCTGACA
The DNA here is from genome assembly GCF_019279795.1 of Protopterus annectens. Lineage (NCBI taxonomy): Eukaryota > Metazoa > Chordata > Ceratodontiformes > Protopteridae > Protopterus > Protopterus annectens. Next base: position 1,126,131,013 of record NC_056737.1, read on the forward strand.
TCATTAGTGACCACCCCCCAGATTTCATTCATCGCTCAACTAGCTCTTCCCCACACCAGCATCAGGTCTATATTACAAAGACGAAAAATCAAAATCTCGAAATCTCGAAGCAAAAATGCAGGTAATCTAAATCGCTATTGGAGGGAGACTGTGCCCCCCAATATATTCTAACTCTGAGATCGCACTACAGTGAGGAAAGGGCAAATTTTCCAATCTTCACTGCATCACAATCTCACAATATCGATTTCAATTACCTGCGTTTTCGCTCATCCGAGTGTTGGAGATCTTGATTTTTCGTCATTCTGATAGTAACCCCCAGCATCAATGCATTCTCTCTCATAACCTCAGTAGCTTCAACCCCACAACTTTCTCAAACATTCTCAAACAAATGAACTGGGGAACTGGTAAATTCTAAACACCCTTCCTCTTGACAATGCTATAGACTACTTCAACTCTGTCTTCCTAGACACTCTAAACTCCCTAGACCCTCTAAGAAACAAAAGGATAAAAACTAATACAGTTCCTTGGCTATCTAAAGATACAAAACAAGTTATGCCAAAAAACAGATCAAAAACAGGGTAAGGTATCACCTCAAAAAACAGAAAAAGTCCAAAAGTAAAAGAGGTAGATACGCCACAACAATCGAAGCAAACCAGGTGAAAGAAGTAAAATATATCCTTTTATTCCATAGAAGTAAGCGCTTTCACATTACAAAGAATGCTTCATCAGACTTTAACATAGTGCAGGAAACACATCACATTTAAATACTCATAAAGCACCAATGGCACACTTCATCAGTATCACATGTAAAATCACATTAAATCACCTCATCCACTTTCAAAGGTGCAGAGAAATACATATATATATATATATATATATATATATATATATATATATATATATACACACACAAAGGTATAAACTCACAGTAAATCTATATAAATAACTTATAAAACTACTTTAATACGGATTAGAGATGTAAATACAAATATATATATGTATAAAAAATATATACTCATAATAATACTCATAAGGATATCCATAAAATACTTATAAAAATATATATATTTCTTAAGATATATATTTTAAAAAATATATGTAAATATACCCATAGGGATACTTATAAAATACTTATAAGATACATATGAGAATACATATAGAAGCACACTTAAAACATATCAAAAACTTGCTAAAAGATTTAATGCACAAATGGTCTATCTACTAAAAATGGTTTCAAAGATAACTTATCATTAAGGCCATGCCCCTTATTTGCAGCTAGCTTAATTATCCACCTAGCTTCTGTTCTCTCTGTCTTATTCCTAATATTACCTAATCTTTCTGTCTCTAGTAACTGTCCTATAACCATGAATCTAAATGCATGTGTGATATCATTTTGCAGAGTATGCTTAGCAAGAGCATTCCCTTCATTCTCTCTATGAATAGCATAGAGATGCTCCCTAATTCTTTCCCTCAATGTCCTGTTGGTCTTACCTACATAAAAACATTGACATTTTTTGCAGGTAGCTAAGTAAATCACATTCCTTGATTTGCAATCTGCATACTCATTAAACTCATATTTGACCCTGGTATCAGGATGTACAAAGACATTAGAATTCATTACATAGTCACATTGATTGCAAGTACGACAGGCATAGGTACCCTTTCTCTGTGAAGTAACTCTATTGACAGGTATTTTCTCATAACATAGCATCCTTTTCAGTGATTTAGTATTTTTATAACTAAAGGCCGGTCTCTCACCTACTATATCTTTAATACTATCATCTAACTGCAAGATGTTCCAATGCCTCTTAATAATATTTACAATGGAGGTATTATTATTAGTAAAGGGAATAACTACCCTTCTCCTATTTCCTTTCTTCACTACAGGCTGCTTGTTAACATTGGCATCATGTTGTCTTGCACTTAAGACTCTGAGTTGTTGACAAACTGCTTTCTTTGTTCAGTAGTACAAGGATTAAATCCTTCTACCTCCATTTTGCTACTGTGTGACTTTGTGCAAGTCCCTAAACTAGATAGTGCTCCTGTGTCACTCCTGAAAAGGGGTACTTTGTCTTGTGGTATTCCCTGATTAACAAATAGATAAATAAAGTAATATTTAAACATTGTACCTTTCTGGGCCTTTGTCTTCCCATTAATTTTGGCTTTGCCCAGAATTCTTGAACAAGGAAGTTTATAGGTATTTTGACCTATTCCTTATACAATTTCTGACATTTTCACAAATTACTGAGGATTGCATGCACCAATTAATGATAGGCATGTGAGCTTCAAACATTGAATCCATTGGAAATGCTTGCTAATGCAAAACTTGCTGTTCTAGCAACTTTTTAAATATTTAAGAGAACTATTTAAATTCTGTTTCTGAATGTGGGTGTTTGTCTCTAATTCTTGAGCTAAGAAGTTGTGAGGGCAGAGGGATGTTTCACTGGGCTACAGTATATGGTTCTTGCAGCAGGGAGCTGACGTATACTTCTACGTCATTATTTATGTACTTGTTCATTCATTTGATCACAAACAAACATCTGATGGGTACACGGTCATACAAGAGGCTGTAACCGATGGTCAGATCTGTGTGTATGTATAGATAAACATATAGTTCTTGCATACCAAAGTAGTTATGGTTGAAAGGAAGGAAGGAATTGATTGTAGTAGACAGGAGCACTTTTATGAGCCAAGTTCTTTGGCAGTGATAATTGATTTCCTTATGATGTGAAATTGTTCGATCTCGCCGTTTGTTCTTACACACGGGTTCGGCTCCGAGTCAGCCGCTTCACAAGTTCTGTATCTAATAGAAAGCTCGAGGCACAGACTATATCCCATGATCCTCCTCTACCATCCCCCAGATCTAGTTTGCCGCTGCAGCTGATCGCATCGAAAGGAGAGCTCGGGCCAGTTAAAACTTTCAATTTTTTCTTTTTCTATTTTAAGAACTGTTAAAAATGTTTTGCTAGTATATATATATAGAGTGTTAGTGTGTGTATGTACCTTTAGCCAGGTTTTGTGGCCTATAGATATTTTATACATATAATCTTAGGGCTTAGGCCTATTTTTTTTTTCTGTCAGGGCTCTGACAGTTAGTAGTAGTAGAACTTTAGTAGATTTTTTTCTAGTATTTCGCTAGTTAATATTTGTGTGCAGTGTTTTGATATTTACTCCCTTATATATTCATATATCTATATTTACTATAGTTTTTCATAGTTATATTAGGACTGTTGCTAATTTTTAGCTGTTTATATTTCTTAGTAACTTAGTGTTATAGTGTCTTAAAATAACATTTCTTGCTTGATAAAGTTTGTTCCCTGTCAGCTATGTCTGAAAAAGTTAAGTCAGGGTTCAAAAGGTGTCAGTGTGGACAGAAGATGTCCATTACTGACAATCATGCTTCCTGCGTCTACTGTCTTGGCCCTCTCCACCTGCAGGAGGACTGCTCTATTTGTCACTCCTTCAGTGGAAGGGTCATGATGGAAAGGCGCAGGAAACTGATAGAAAGGGGCTTACTAAAGCCTGATTTTCAGGAAGCCTTGGAAAAGGCTGATCAGACATCTAAGTCTTTGAAGGGTCGAAGACTTCAAAGGTATCGGAGCCCAGGTCATCGGCTCCGAGCACCTCTTCTAAGGTTCGGTCACCGGCTCCACAGACCTCGGGGCAGAGCACCTAGCGATTATCTCTCATCGAGCCTCAGGTCTTGGAGCCGGAGTCGGAGGTGCCTCCACCCTCGATCCTTCGGTCGGTGACATCTTCGGCCCCTTTGACCTGTTCTTCCAGACCTTTATCGGATACTGACGTGGATCGTGTGGTACAGAAGCTCATGGAGAATACGGCTCTGTCCAAGCTAATTGCAGTTTTGTCCCAGTTGGTTTCAAAACTGGAAGCCCTCCCTGTATCTCCAGCAGATTCTCTTCCGAGACCCTTCGAGTCTTCGGAGCCGGGAGAAGAGGAACCGATGATTGGGGAACCCTCGACGCCGAACTCTACTTTTGTGCGATCGGCGCCACTGACCTCGACTCCCTCAGATCCCATCGAGGAGTCACGGAGCCAAAGGTCTCTCCTTGGTTCCGGGGCCGAGAGTCGAACCGAGCTGTCGGTTCCGACTCTTCCTCTCGGAGCCTCGGCTCAGATTAGTTCGGCTCCGTCCTCAGGGTTGGAGCCCATGGTCCCGGTTTCGGGGAAACTACCGTGCTCTTCGGACCCGGTGGAGTCCTCGGCCCGGGGCTCCGGTGCCTTCGACGTTATGAGGAAGGTCTTGTCTGAAAAGACATTCACTTCATTGGTGTCATCTTCTCCTTCCCCTAAAGGGCCACATTCTGTTTCTGTACCAGTGATCCCACCCAAGCGTAGAGACCCAATGCCTCAGCCAACTCCAGAGGGTGTCCCCTGTTCCTCGGAAGCTTCACCAGATGCCACCTCTGATGAAGTCCCGAGGAAAAGATTGTGCAAGAGGAGGCACATTGATTCTCCACAAGAATCACTCACATCGGACACCGATTTGGAGGAGCCAGAGGGGTCCCCATGGTCCCCCTCGGAGGATGTCTCGTTTGCTGACATCCTGGAGATCTTGAAACAGAGGGGTGATTGGCAGACCATTGCCCCACTGAGGACGAATCGGTGTTTCTGAAGGCATTTGGGGCTCAACTTTCTACCTCCTGGGTGACCCCACCCTTCGATGAACTAATGGATCTGATAGCTCGAAGGGAGTGGGAGACTCCAGATACAGTGGAACCAATCCCTAGGAAGCCGAACAAGTATATTAGTGCCCCCCGAGACCAGGCTTATCTTACAAAAGGAGTCCCAGTGGATGCTATGGTGGTAGCAGCAGCCACGAAGAAGGAAATGTCTGAGTCATCTTCCTCTGTTCATCCTCTTAATAAGGATTCCAGGATTATGGACAGATACGGGAAGTGCGTTTTCAGTTCAGCAACTTTTTCCATGCGTTCGCTGAACTACCTCACGCATTTTACACGACTTCAGAGAGATCTCATTAAAGAGTTGGGAGATACTCTCCAGGGTAACATAGATGCTGCTGTCTCCGAAAAGGTAATAGCACAACTTAACACCCTCACCTCGATAGTAAACTCGTCCATGAGGCTCTTCTCGTATGCGGCCGAAGGATCGAGTAGGGCTGCAGCTTCAGCGATCGCTCTACAGAGGCAATCTTGGATGCACCTTTGCTCCTTTGCGGAAGCCTTCAAGTCTTCCTTTACCAATGCCCCATTCGATGGTGCCACCCTGTTCGGTCCCAAAGTGAAGGAGACTCTCACTCGGTGTGAGCAAGAAGGTAAGACCCTGTCTGCCGTAGGGGTCCGTTTTTCCACCCCAACCAGACCATACCCCAAAGGGCAAAGAGGCGGAAAAATGTGGTTCCAAAAGACTTAGGGATCTTTCCAGCCCACACAGAGCGACGCCCCCTCCAGAGGCAGAGGAGGAGGCAGGAATGGAAGACGCCGCCCAGGCGGCAGAGGGGGTCCGCAGAACCAGGGCGGCAGGGATAGCGTCCCTGGGAAGCCCTTCCAGCACTCCTGAAGGGAGGCCCGACTGTCATACTCTGGAGGCAGTTGGGGGTTGCTTAGCTTTATACCCAGAGGCCTGGCTAAATCTTACATTGGATTCTTGGGTAAAAAGCGTAGTAACCAGAGGATACACTATCCCTTTTATCACCATGCCCCCCCAACAAAAGAGATTTCCAGATGTTCCACCCAGTCTGCAAAATCAAGCAGCCATAGAAATAAAAAGGCTGCTCAAAAAAAGAGTCATCCAACCAGTCCCGGCGGACCAGATAGGATCCGGAACTTACTCAAGGTTCTTTTTAGTTCCAAAGAAAACAGGGGACTGGAGGCCGATTTTGGACCTCAGCAAACTCAATACCTTCGTAAGGAAGGAAAAATTCCGGATGGTCACGCTACAGTCGATCCTTCTCTTCCTACAGAAGGACGATTGGATGTGCTCTATAGATCTCAGGGATACTTACTACCATATCAAAATGGCCAAAGTGTCCCGAGATCATCTGCGTTTCCGGCTGGGAGCCAGTCATTTCCAATTTCGAGCACTGCCCTTTGGTCTCACCTCAGCCCCCAGGGTGTTCACCAAATGCATGGCAGTAGTGGCGTCTCACCTGAGGCGGTTAGGATTCCAGGTGTGTTTCCATATCTGGATGACTGGCTCCTCACCGCCACCACCAAGCATCGTCTGTTACTATCCAGGGAATACACGATCAACCTTTGTTCCCATTTAGGGATCTCAGTCAATTTCAAAAATCTGCCTTATCGCCCTTGCAGCATATTTCATTCATAGGGGCGGAATTAGACACTACTACAATGCTGATCAACCTCCCACAAACAAGAGTATCAACCCTCAGAGACCAGGTCGCTATTCTGATTCGGAACAGAAAAGTTTCTGCGGCACAAGTGCTGAAAGTGCTGGGCTTGATGTCAGCCACGTTGATTGCAGTTCCTCTCGGCAGGATGCACATGAGGATCCTCCAGTGGCTGCTCTTCGCGCAGTGGTCATTCCAACAACTCCCTCTGTCTCACCACATCTCGATCACGGAATCTTGCAAGCGGGATCTTCAATGGTGGCTAAACAGCCAGAATCTGACGATGGGTCGTCCGTTTGTATTACCAAGTCCTATAGCCACAGTAACCACAGATGCTTCCCTGATGGGGTGGGGGAGACTTTTTCAGGGGAGAACAGTCCAAGGAGAGTGGTCCAAGATAGAGTACAATCTGCATATCAATGTTCTGGAGCGGAGAGCAGTTTTCCTAGCATTGCAACACTTTCACGAGTCTCTACCTCTAGGAACAGTGGCAGTTCAGACGGACAATATGTCGGTGGTCTGGTACATAAACAAGCAGGGTGGAACCAGATCTTATCCATTATGCAGAGAGGCCCTGAGAATTTGGCAATGGGCGGTGTCCACAGGTTGTTTTCTGATAGCAACGCACATCCCGGGGTCATCCAACGTCATTGCGGACAGGTTGAGCAGAGCCATCCTGTTACCTCACGAGTGGTCCCTGAACAACCAAGTGGCGGAAAGGATTTTCTGCAGATGGAGCCAGCCTTGCTGCGATCTTTTTGCATCCCCCTTGAATGCCAAATGCAGAAGCTACTTTTCCCTTCTTCCCCCTCCGGGGGGTGCCCCCAGGGACGCACTAGTGCACGATTGGCCCCCGGGTCTCCTGTATGCTTTCCTTCCTGTCTACTTGATTCCCAAATTTCTACAGAAAGCCAGGAACCTGGAAAGAACGATCATACTCATAGCTCCATTCTGGCCTCGACAGATCTGGTTTCCCTTTCTTCGTGCCCACCTGATGGAGGAACCATGGATTCTGGACCCGGAGCCAGATCTTTTGACTCACTCATCGGGAGTTCCTCATCCGTCCCTACGGTCCCTCAAACTGACAGCTTGGCTGCTCCACTTCCCAATTTAGCCAGGTCAAAGTTTTTGTCTTCTTCAGTACAGCACATCCTACTTTCTTCTCACAAACCTTCTACCAGAAAATTATATAAAAGCAAATGGAATCATTTTGCTTGCTGGGTGTCAACACAAGGATTAGATCCCTTGGTGGCCCCTATACACAAAATTCTAGAATTTTTATCCACACTGTTTCATGAAGGGGCCTCTACTTCTACGATAAGGGTGCAATTAGCGGCCATATCAAACTTCCATGTAGGTGAAGGGGATTCTTCAATTATGTCGCACAGGCTTTGTAGGGCCTTCATGAAGGGTACCATTCACCTTCAACCACCCATCCGCGAACCGGTTTCCCCATGGAATTTGAATTTGATGTTGTCTCAGCTTATACTACCACCTTTTGAGCCAGCGTCAACATGTTCAATTAAGTATGTGTCATGGAAGACCCTATTCCTCATTGCTATTACCTCGGCTTGTAGAATTTCAGAGCTACAGGCACTGTCAGTCAGACCGCCATACATGATTTTTCACCCTGATAGAGTTTCCTTGCGTACTAATCCGTCCTTTCTCCCGAAGGTATGCTCTGTACTTAACATTAACCAATCCATTGAGCTACCCACATTTTTCAAAAATCATTCAAACAAATTAGAATACATGCTACACAAGTTGGATGTACATAGACAACTGAGATTTTATCTGGACAGGACAAAAGACTATAGAAAATCGGACCAACTGTTCGTGTCGTTCGCGGAGAATAAGAAAGGCACGGCAGTAACCAAGCGGACATTATCCAAATGGCTTTTGGACTGCATAAATTTTGTTCATTCTGCTTCAAAGCAATCACTTCCATTCAAACCTAAGGCTCATTCTTCCAGGGCCGTTTCTACTTCTTCTGCCCATGCCGCACTTCTTCCGTTGGATACTATTTGTGCAGCGGCTACGTGGGCAAAACCTCATACGTTTGTCGCTCACTACAAAGTAGACAGGTCCTCCAAGGACAGAGCATCTTTTGGTTCCACTGTACTCAGGAACGTTCTTCCATAGTCACCCAGGGTAACGGAGCTAGGGACGCTACCCGTGTGTAAGAACAAACGACGAGATCGAACAATTTCACATAAAGAAGTTATGTTCTTACCATAACGTTCCATGTGAATTGTTCATCTCGCCTTTGTTCTTACATCCCCTCCCTCCATCCCCCGCCACGTTCTGGAAGAACGGGTATGACTAGTGTCTGGTTGGTTTGTCTACGTTGCCTTCTCTACCCAATCCTCAGTAAGTAGCCTATTGTCTGTTTGCCTATCTGAGGGTGGTTCCAGTAGTATTCAGCTTCAAGTGTGTGTGATGGCATGAGAGTTAGACTCAGTGATTAGTACTGCTTTCTGGTTCTTGCAAACTAGATCTGAGGGATGGTAGAGGAGGATCATGGGATATAGTCTGTGCCTCGAGCTTTCTATTAGATGCAGAGCTTGTGAAGCGGCCGACTCGGAGCCGAGGATCGGCTCCGAACCCATGTGTAAGAACAAAGGCGAGATGAACAATTCACATGGAACGTTATGGTAAGAACATAACTTCTTTTTATTGACTACTGACAGTGTATTTGTTATTTAGTTATGAATAAACTGGACAGCATGATGTCTGAGTTTAACTGTGAATACATTTTTATTTAGATTATCTTTTTGCAGGTGCACAGGTGTGAGATGCACTATGTTTGGCTACAACAGTTTGGTACTTAGTGCAGATGAGTAAGGCTATGAGTTATTATTGAGCTGCTTCATATATTGCAGGATTTGATTTCCTCAGCTTTCATTTGTCTGCTGTGTGACACTGATCAAGCTACTTCACTAAACAGTGACACCTGAAAAGGGACACTTTCATGCAGTGGCTATCCCAGGCTGCTAACAAATGTGTTAGACATTTGTCTTTTGAATTTCTGTACCCTTCACATAACCATTAAATCTGATGTTTTTTTTAAACATCTTTATTAAATTATCACATATGACTTAAGCAGTCTTACATTTATATAAATGAAAAACAAACAAAATGACACTACTTTAATTGCAAACATTATACATCGCAGACACCTTTGAAACAACTGTAGTTGCAAACATTATACATCACTTTTAATCTATCCAGTCATTGTCAATTAAGCATTATACAGCTCATTCCAATCCTGCCTTTTAAACCTCGTTCCTTCTCTGCATATATTGTTCCCACAATTCCCATTTTTTTCCAATGTAGTTTGTTCCTTCCTTTTTCTAAAGATCCCAGTTCCAGTTGTCTTATCTGTATTCACTACTTCTAGTGAAGTTAGTTTAGACTTTGATTGCCATTTTCTAATAATTGCATTTTTGGCAGCTCCCATAATTAGACTCAGCAAGGCTTTACTGTATCTAGGCAATTCTGATTCTGTATCATAGCTCAAAAAACAAATCATCTCCCCAGTCAATCCAATCTGCTCACCCAGCATCCCCAACAGAGCTGTCCGCAGGGAATCTCTAAAGTCTGACAACTCATTACATTCCCAAAAAACATATTCCCAACCACCTCTTTCTTCCCCGTCACACCTCCAACATTTGCTATCCACCTGAAGAAAAATTCTTCGGAGTCTACTTGAGGTATAAAAATACCTATGTAAACACTTCCAGGCAAAGATCTAAAATCTTCTAGACATTTTTGCATATGTTGGAGATATACGTATATCCCCCCCATTGTCTCTTTGTAAATTGCTTATCCAATCTCTTTTCCCAATCCTTTCTAAGCTCCTCTGATTGATTCTTATAGTTATTGTGCAATATTTTACATGCTCTACTAATTATTCATTTTTTAACAGCAGCTTCTGTTCTAGATTCTGTTAAAAACTCTACCAGTGCTGGTCTTTCACTTAAGAGCCCCCCTATTTCTTTCTCTTTGCCTATACTCTAATATCAATCCTTGACAAGGAAGGCAATCTGTAACCTGCAGTCCAAATGAATTATTGGTATCTTCCCATTCTATTACCTTTCCCTTTCTAGTTATTTGCTCCCAATACCTTGGTTCCTTTGCCAGTTTTCTCCTATAAATTCCAGCCCTCTCTTGCCTATTGTCTGCATCCCTAATTGCAGTCATCCCTAACGGCATAATCTCTTTTCTCCAGTCCTGTGTTGATTTAGTTCTTAAAATACTTCCTGCTGTTTTATGAATATAATAATGTTAAGTTGTCACTCTCGCCTTCATTCTTGCTGGATGGGTTTGGAGCCGATCCTCGGCTCCGACTCGGCCTATACTATAGCTCGAGAGCTATTTTTACCGGCTCGAGGCAGCCCTATATCCCACAATACCATGCGCTAACTCCCCAGATCTCGTTTGCCGCTTCGCTGCGAGGTTGCCTTTTTTTACCAGCTCAGGTCAGTAAAAGAGAATTTTTTCAATAGAGCTATTTTTCAGTTAGTTTTCCAGATAGTTTTCCTACCTTAGGTCCCTGTCAATAGTTTTATTTATTACAGCCCTTTTGTAGCCCTTCTTCCCCTCCTTTTAGTTAATTTTTATAATCGGGCCTACGGGCTTTAGCTTAGTTTCCCCCATCCCTTAGAGTGTCTGTGTGTGGGTGTTGTAGTCAGTCCCCTTAACTCCCTTCGGGGTATAAGTTGAGTGAGTGTGTGGGCTGACGGTGTTTTTTCTGTACTTAGGACTATATCCAAAGACGCTAAGGTCTCAGGATTCAAGAAGTGTGACTCGTGCTGTCAGAAAATGTCTCTGACAGACGGTCACACTTCTTGCGTCTACTGCTTGGGGCCTTTACACCTGCAGGACTCTTGTTCCGTTTGTCATGGTTTTAGTTCAAGAGTCCTGCAGGAGCGTCATAATAAGCTCATCTTGAGGGGCTTATTGAAGCCCGATGACTCCCCGTCCAAGTTTGGCTCGGGGAAGTCTTCAAAAACCGCCAAACCCTCGGTTCCAGCTTCTGAGTCGAGGACTGGTGTAACTGAGATGGCTCCGACATCGGTTCCAATCGGATCCGAAGTGAGCAAGGTCGTATCCGCTTCGAAACCTGCATCGGAGCCGACTCCAGCGCGCAAGCGCTCTAGATCCCCCCTCGCTAGAATCCGTCCGATCGGCTCCGAGATCACCACTCCTATCGGAGCGGAGTCATAGGACTCCTTCATCCAGGTCATCCAGGCTTTCCGACCACGATATTGAGAGGGTGGTCTGTAGACTCATAAAATCTCAGGCACTAGCCCAAATGCTCCAAAGCCCGTCTCACCAGACTGTGGCTCCCTCGGTACCACCATCGATTCCTCCCCCGACTCACCATTCGAGTTCGGAGCCGGAGTTTGTCGGACCCGTAACCTTGCCCACGTCGGAGCCGATACTTCCACCTTTGGCTCCGGCGTCATTGGCTCCGACTTCTTCATTGGTTCCCTCCGTGGAGAGGTCCGGGCGCCGGGACTCCATTGTCGGCTCCGAGGGGGCGAGTGGCATCGGACCCTTGTCCGCCCCGCTCTCCCTCTCGGAGCTTTGGCTCTGGTTAGTTCGGCCCCGACATCATTCTCGGAGCCTTCTCTGTCGGTGCCGGGAGCGGTTCGTGTCTCTTCGGAGCCGGGACTGCCTTTGGTGCCTGATAGGGGAGCCTTCGAAGTGATGAGGAGCGTGCTGGACCCAGTGTCCACTCCAAGGTTAAGTTCTGCAGCTCCTCCCTCTACAGTGCCTGTTACAGTCTCTGGCCATCCTCCTGCATCTGACAGCAGAGATCCAAAGCGTAGGGTACCCACTTTGGGTGTCTCCTCCTCTTCCGAGGCCTCCCCTGAAGCTTCAGGGGAACCCCCTAGGAAAAGAAAGTGCAAGAGGAAGCACATAGACTCCCCCGAGTCTGTCACGTCGGACACAGACTTGGATGAGTCGGAGGGTTCCCCGAGATCACCCTCTGAGGATGTCTCTTTTTCAGACATCCTAGAGATCCTGAAACAGAGGGGAAATTGGTCCACTCTCAAACCCTCCGAGGACGAGTCGGTTTACCTTGACGCTTTTGGATCTCGTCCTTCCACCTCCTGGGTGTCTCCCCCTTTCGACCCACTAATGGAAGTAG